>NC_054562.1:2835605-2920605 GCF_017654505.1 Polyodon spathula | reverse complement strand
TACAGACCTGTATAATATACTGGTTATATTCTCAATTGGGATTGTTAACACTGATACAGACCTGTATAATATACTGGTTATATTCTCACTGGGATTGTTAACACTGATACAGACCTGTATAATATACTGGTTATATTCTCAATTGTTCACAGAAAAGGTTTGTAAAGTGGAGTGGATTGAAGCGTCGCCATGGCCCAGCTGTCAAGCCTGCCTGCCTCTGCAGCCTCGGTCTCCAGTTTGACGGGACCCAGCAGCCTGAACCCAGGCGTGGGGGCCAACGTGTTCCAGCGCCGGGGGGCTCTGAAGCAGAAGAACGTGATGGAGGTGAAGAACCACCAGTTCATTCCCCGCTTCTTCAAGCAGCCCACTTTCTGCAGCCACTGCACCGACTTCATATGGTGAGTGCTTGCTATGCGCAAACGCTTCAAAAATAAATAGACACAAAACAAATACAAGCAAACCATTAAATAGACAGTTTGTCCCCTCCTAGCGTGGCCCTGTCTTCCCTGGATCGTCCCAGTTTCGAGGAAGGTGTCCTGGGAATTCAATATGCCTTCCTGGGACACTAAAAGGTCATGATTTTTAATCTTAGCCCCTTTTTGATCTGTTTTGTCATCCAGGTACAGGAATGCAAAGCTGCTCCACACTGTTGCTGGCTCTTCCTCAAGAACATTTTGCACAAGGACTAATCTCAGCTCCATTTTTTCTATCACACGTTGAATCAATAGAATTAAAACAAAACAACAACATTGCTTCATTTAATATTCTACAGTTTGCAACTTCAATTCAGAGAACCCGTCAATGAATGGAGTGTATATGCAATCATATGCTGATAATGACAAGCTTCAGTTTGTTACATCATCCAAACAGTGATCTTCTAAGTTTTATTTTGTGGGTTGTAGAAACACTGGCCCCAGTCAGCAGGTTTTAATGTTAATTTGTGTGACTTGGATGGTCTGTATTATTGCAACAGATGTACAGTACTGATTAGCAGAACCGCGCTCTGTATGCAGTTCACAGGTCTGCACACAGCACTCTTACACAGTTTACCTGAGTCGGGTCAGCACCCCGCTCTGTATGCAGTTCACAGGTCTGCACACAGCACTCTTACACAGTTTACCTGAGTCGGGTCAGCACCCCGCTCTGTATGCAGTTCACAGGTCTGTGCACAGCACTCTTACACAGTTTACCTGAGTCGGGTCAGCACCCCGCTCCGTATGCAGTTCACAGGTCTGTGCACAGCACTCTTACACAGTTTACCTGAGTCGGGTCAGCACCCCGCTCTGTATGCAGTTCACAGGTCTGTGCACAGCACTCTTACACAGTTTACCTGAGTCGGGTCAGCACCCCGCTCTGTATGCAGTTCACAGGTCTGTGCACAGCACTCTTACACAGTTTACCTGAGTCGGGTCAGCACCCCGCTCTGTATGCAGTTCACAGGTCTGTGCACAGCACTCTTACACAGTTTACCTGAGTCGGGTCAGCACCCCGCTCTGTATGCAGTTCACAAGTCTGTGCACAGCACTCTTACATTCGCTACACGGGTCTCAAATGTGCAGTTCACAAGTCTGTGCACAGCACTCTTACATTCGCTACACGGGTCTCAAATGTGCAGTTTAGAAAGATGCTGGATCTTCGTGTTATATCTGCTGCTGCACTGGGTTAAAGAAAGTTCCCACTTTCCATGCCCCACTCACAGGAAATCTGTTACACTTGCACTTCCTAGGTCAGCAGGGTCTTCCAGGTCGCTGTCTGACAGCGTGTCAGTCAACAGGGGAAGCAGCAGCTGATTGGTCAATGAAAGAAGCCGTTGAAGGGGTGTAATTTCACCCTCTAGGTGACCATGGAAGTGTGACACAATCTGAAAGCAGGGCTTGTGCAAAGAGAGATTTCTTTAACCCAGCGTAGCAGCAGATACCATGTATTAACACAGCACATTTGAGTCCTATATGGTGAATGTATTTAGCTAGGATAATTTTAAATAAAAATACAGTATTCATTTGTTAGAGAAATTCTTTTTCCATTCAGTAGTTGAGGCCAGCCCTCTATTGAGAGCACACTGTGCTGATCCCCTGCCTGGCCTGTGCAGCACGGTTCCTGTGTCATTTATTAACGTGTGTCTCATTTCAAACAGGGGGATCGGAAAGCAGGGGTTCCAGTGTCAAGGTGAGATTCTAGCATTCTATGAATATAGTGTAGATGTGAGTCTGTGTGGCTGTCTTAAAAAAGAAAGAACACAGATGAAGGAAAGAAAAGAGGGAGGGAATGAAGCAAAGGAAAAAATAACAAAAGAAAATACATGATCAATAGACATAATTTTGTAAACAAAAGCTAAATAAATAAAGAAAATGAGAGAAAGAGAGAAAGTACGAAAGGCATTTGCCAATACAATTGAAAAAAACCTCCAGTATTAAATATAACGTGAGCATCTTTCAAATTGGAAAACACGAGATCTGCAAAATCCTGGCAGTGCAGATTAGGTAAGAGTGAAGTGTCATTAACTCTCCAGGGTTATCCTGCATCTAAAGAACTCCCCCTGCTGGTGAGGAGCCCCCCTCCTGGTGAGGAGCCCCCCTGCGGAGGGGGTGTAGTGCAGATGGTCGTATGCATGCATGTCACGCTTCACACATTTCAACATGCATCTGGAGAATCGCTGATCCTATTGGCATGACACTTGCTATTAACATTATCTAGAAGTTATTGAGAGTATCAGATTCTGTGGACACAGGGGTTGTCTGTCTGTCTGTAGATCTGTCCACCTTTCCCATCTTGAGAACACAAGAAGTTATTCCACGTACTATAAATCATTTTAATAGACTTTACCAGGACACCTCATTTGCTTACCTAACAAAGGTTTTCAACACCTCTTATCTGATTCCCATTAGACTCTTCATTGGCATTTCTTGTTCTACACTGCTTTCACTGTGCTTTATTACAGTGTGAGGTGCTTTTACTGTGGGACACTGTTATAAGGGTTAGTTTGCCATGGTTTGTTTTTTTAATATGCTTTACCAGACCTCTCTGTGCTTTTCCTCACACTGCTAGCTCAGGTTTTGAATGGGGATGGATGTCACTGCCAAGCTGCTTGTTTTTGCTTGCCTGCAGTGTCAGGGTTGGATCAGAGCAGGGGGAGGTGGGAGAGGAAGGGACCCCTCCGGCCCATACGGTGGGGTGGGGGGGGGAGGGGGAGGGGGGGGGGGGGGGGGGGGGTTTGGCGACAGCACTGGTTTTGCTCATTCCAGGTTGCTGGGAAAGACGAGTAAGGTGCCAACGGGACCCTCTATGATCCAACGGTACCCTTATGGAGGGACAATAAAAATCGGTCCAAAAAATAAAACTAAGTTTTTTATTTGAAAGGGTCAGGTTTCACTCTATAATAATAATAATAATAATAATAATAATAATAATAATAATAATAATAATAATAATAATTAATAATAACCCTTTCTCTATCTCCCCTCCCTCTCCTTCCTCCTCTCTCTCCTGTATCCCCTCTCTCCTCTCCCTCCTCTCTCCTCTCTCTCCTATATCTTTTCTCTCCTCTCCCCCCTCTCTCCTTTCTCTCCTCTCCTCCTCTCGCTCAGTCTGCAGTTTCGTGGTTCACAAGCGCTGTCACGAGTTTGTCACATTCACCTGTCCAGGAGCCCACAAGGGACCCAAACCAGAGGTGAGTATTGGAAAGGTCATGCCTCCCCTTTCCCCTATGTCCCCTCTCCCCTCTTTCACCAAGGAGAGAGGAGATAACCCTGCTTTCACTCTCCCCTCTTTCATCAAGGAGAGAGAGAGAGAGAGAGAGGACAGAGAGGTGTGAGAAACATATGCCCAGTGTGAGATCACAGCCTGCAGCCTCCTCATTGGAAGTGCAGAGTAGAGGCTTTCAATACATCTGCTCTGTTCAAACTGGGAGTTTCAGTATAAAGAAATGGTCATTATTCCTGTACACCCTCTATATTAACTTTAATAATGCTTCTATAATTTGTCATGTCAATAAAGTCTATTTGATTTTGAATTTGAGTTGAATTGAACTGAGGGAATAAAGAGGGAGGAGAGGAGAGAGAGGAAAGAGGGGAGAGGGGAGAGGGGGATGAGAGAGATGGAAGGTGACAGAAGGTAGCAGGAAAGTGGGGTAGCTGTTCTGGTCTCAGAGATGCAGTTTGTCTCTGTCTCTCTCTCAGGAGTGCCAGGATAGAGGGAGCGTGAGATTAGGAAAGGAGGTCGAGCAGAAACAGACAGAGAGAGAGTGGAGGAGGGTAAGAAAAGAGAGAGGGAAAAGGATAGGGGGGAGACATCAAATCATTTTAGTGGAGAATAAAACAAATAGAATTAATAGAAAATATAATTAAAAGCAGAAAGAATGAACCCCTCTCTCTTGCCTCTCTCTCCCCTCTCCTCTCCTCTCTCACTCCTCTCTCTTCTCTCCTCTCTCTTCTCTCTCTCCTCTCTCTTCTCACTCCTCTCTCTCCACTCTCTTTGTCTCTGTGTTTCAGGAACTTCGCAGTAAGCACAAGTTCAAGAGCCACACGTACAGCTCCCCCACGTTCTGTGATCACTGTGGCTCCCTGCTGTATGGACTGGTGCACCAGGGCATGCGCTGCTCAAGTGAGGAACCACACTGAACTGTACTATACACTGTACTGCACTGTGAACTACCATACTGCACACTGCACTATACACTGTACTGCACTGTACACCACCATACTGCACACTGTACTGCACACCACCATACTGAACACTGCACTGTACTATACACTGTACTGCACTGTGCACTAACACTACACACTGCATACTGTACTATACACTGTACTGCACTGTGAACTACCATACTGCACACTGCACTATACACTGTACTGCACTGTACACCACCATACTGCACACTGTACTGCACTGTACACCACCATACTGAACACTGCACTGTACTATACACTGTACTGCACTGTGCACTAACACTACACACTGCATACTGTACTATACACTGTACTGCACTGTGCACTACCATACTGCACACTGCACTATACACTGTACTGCACTGTACACCACCATACTGCACACTGTACTGCACTGTACACCACCATACTGAACACTGCACTGTACTATACACTGTACTGCACTGTGCACTAACACTACACACTGCATACTGTACTATACACTGTACTGCACTGTGCACTACCATACTGCACACTGTACTATACACTGTACTGCACTGTGCACCACCATACTGTACACTGTAATGCACTGTACACTACCATACTGCACACTGTACTATACACTGTACTGCACTGTGCACTACCATACTGCACACTGTACTGTATACTGTACTACACTGTACACTACCATACTGCACACTGTAGACCACCATACTGCACACTGTACTATACACTGTACTGCACTGTGCACCACCATACTGTACACTGTACTGCACTGTGCTGTGTTGCTAAATTTGTTTTGTGCTACAAAGTTCAGTGAAGGCTCTGCCCAGCCTGAATAGTTTTTGTTTGACCCTTTGTTTTTGTCTCTGTGAGCGGTGTTGTTTGACCTTTTGTTTTTGTCTCTGTGAGCGGTGTTGTTTGACTTTTTGATTTATCTTTATTGATTAAAACAGCGCAGCAGCGCTTTAACTGCAGTTTTACTGTCTCCGAGTCTCTATCCTCCCACCTGTCATCTGCGTCCTCCTGGGCCAGCTCCATATAAAATTTTTTTTTTTTTTTTTTTTTTTTTTGTTAAACAATAGTCCCACTCGAAGTCTCTAGGGGGCACTATCCCACTGCTAACACCATATGTGACAGGATAGCTGGGAGGACAGAGACAGTAAAACTGCAGTTAAAGCGCTGCTGTGCTGTTTTAATCAATAAAAATAAAACAAAAAGGTCAAACACCACCGCTCACAGAGCCAAAAACAAAAAGGTCAAACACCACTGCTCACAGAGCCAAAAACAAAAGGTCAAACACCACCGCTCACAGAGCCAAAAACAAAAGGTCAAACACCACCGCTCACAGAGCCAAAAACAAAAGGTCAAACACCACCGCTCACAGAGCCAAAAACAAAAGGTCAAACACCACCGCTCACAGAGCCAAAAACAAAAGGTCAAACAACACCGCTCACAGAGCCAAAAACAAAAGGTCAAACACCACCGCTCACAGAGCCAAAAACAAAAGGTCAAACAACACCGCTCACAGAGCCAAAAACAAAAGGTCAAACAACACCGCTCAGAGACAAAAACAAAAGGTCAAACAAAACCTGTCCAGGCTGGGCAGAGCCTTCGCTGAACTTTGCAACACAAAACAAATTTAGCAACACAGAAAATACTCACCCAAAAACACCTCCAACAAAAAAAGGAATTTCCCCCCTTTTTATAGCATGTGGCTGGAGCTAATTATCAATTACTCAATTAGCTCCAGCCACATCCTCACATGTATTTTGGCAGGGATAGGAAATTAACCCCATCCCTGCCAACCACCACCAAATCACCACACAACAATATTTACAGACAGGGCCCTGCCCTGCCACAATCGTGTTTAAACATTGTTCATTCATTTGAATTTCTATGGCCCATCAGTGTTCTGTGGCAGTGAGATGACTGTGTCTCTGTGACTGACAGAACAATGGGGGGGGGGGGGGGGGGGTCATGCATGTCACAGTTTGCCCCCCTTGTTCGGATGTAGAAATAAAGCCAACAACAAGCTGTTAGTGAATGGAAGTCATGTTGAACAAATACACAACCGGGGTCAAAGATACAAACACAGGAAGTAACAGTGTGGTATAATAATGAGCCACAAGGTGGCGCAGACTTGCAGTCTCACATCTGTCACACACCCCTATAAAAATATATTAACAACATGGTTTCTACCGTTAAAAAAAAAAAAAAAATATATATATATATATATATATATATATATATATATATATATATATATATATATATATATATATATATATATATATATAAACAACGTACTAATGATGTACAATTTTTTTATATATATCAATATATGTGTGTCAACATTTCCATTTTCAAATGTAAGGGGTTAAAGATTAAAGATCTTTTAAAGATCTTTTTTTTTAATATCCTTTTTACAAAACATAGTTTCAAAACGAAGACACCTGCTCCTTGTTTTCAATGGTCTTTGTGTACAGAGGTTAATAAAAAAGTCGATAATAAAAACGTTGATGAGATTACCGTATATATATATATATATATATATATATATATATATATATATATATATATATATATATATATATTTCCTTCCCTTATATTTATAAGTTTTACTCAAAAGCAGATCAATATACAGGATCCAGAGATGATAAATGACAAAATCAATACAAGTATGAACATTATGATTAGGCACAAACCCAGTAAAACTCATTTTCAGTTTCCACTGTGTTCAGTGTGAATTGCGAGACTGCATCTTGCTGAGTAATTGTGAAACTTAAATAAATATGGATTTCTCATGTGCATGTGCGTACTTAGATCTTAGTAACAAAAAACCCCCTAGCTCTTTATGTTTAAATGCTCTTCTCTCAAAGTGTAAAGCATGAATGCAGATTCTCCATTTTATTGTTAACTCACAAATGTATTTTTCCATCTAAATACTGTATCAGATTTTCTTGTAGTTTGAGAAATTCCACCGCTGCTAAAGATGACGAAGTAGAATGCAAAACTCACTGAAAGCATGAGAAAGAAAATGATTATCATTGTTATTATTGTTGTTACTCTATTATTCAGAATTGTAACGGAATGTTACATTTTTGCTAAACTGTTTTATTTTTTTTGTTTTTTTATCTCAGAAGATGTCCCTATGCACTCAATATCTAATGAGGAAAACAGCCTGAGCTACTTTAAAGAGAAACTGTGTTCCTCAGAGGAGGCTGGGAATAATCAGGCAGGCACGGCCATGTCTAGAGCAGGACACTGGTTGTTAGTCATGGAAGTGAAATAATAAAATAAGCATTTACACAACGAGATTTTATATAACAACTAAAAACAAAATATATGCCAACGTTCGCTCAGTTTCCTAACCACCAAAGAACAACGTTGCATCAACATTGGCCCGACCTATAGCACTAAATATAACGTTGTTATACTAGTAACTATAAACTATACTGCACACTGCGCTATACTGTACTGTACACTACCACACTGTACAATGTACTGCACTGCACTGTCCTATACTAAACACTGCACTAAACACTATTATAAAATACTAAACACTGTACTGCACACTAAACTCTATTATAGTATACAGTACTATTCTACACTGTACGCTGTACTGTATTGAACTATACTATACACTGCATTATACATTTACTATGCCATACATTGCACTGAACACTACACTATACTACTATACTGAGCTGTACACTACAATACTGAACTGTACTGCACAGTACTCTACACTGTACATTACACTGTGCTGAACATTATACTATACAATACTACACTACATTATACGCTGTACTGCTCTATACTGTATTGCACTGCACTGTACTACACTATACTATACACTGTACTGCTCTACACTGTAGAGTATTGCTCTGCACTATACTACACTATACTATACACTGTACTGCTCTATACTGTACTGTATTGCTCTGCACTGTACTACACTCTACTATGCCAAACTGTACCAAACACTATACTCTACTATACTATGCACTGTACTGGAAACTGTACTGTGCTATACACTTTACTGTGCTATGCTGAGCTGCACTATACTGCGCTCTACACTACCATACTAAGCTGTATTGCACTAATCCATACTATACACTGTAGTAAACATTATGCTCTACTTCAGGGATATGCAACCTGCATGCAGCCCGTTTATCGTCTGACTGTGGCCCAGTGTATTAATTTCATTTCACCTACAGTATGAACATATCACTAACTTTCTAGATGGCCGACTTCCATCTAACCCTTGGAATTAATTGTCCAACCATCCAGTCCGATGCACTCTGTTCCCTTTACACAGCGCCCTCACAGGTCAGGAGGGAAATTTATAACCAAGATTCATTCTTTCTCTGTCACACCCTGCTACACAGCAACAGTGCAAGAGAATGAAACACACTCTCAACATGATTAGAGGGAGTCACCCAACACCTAGAAACACACAACAAACATGACATTTTGATATATGACATTTTGTACTGTATTATACAGCACTACACTTACTATACTGTTCTATACCATACTAATATGTTATGTACTGTGTCCCTTGTTTGTTGTGTGTTTTCCCGTGTGTGTTGCATGTGCACAGGCTGTGAGATGAACGTTCACAAGCGATGCGTGTCCAGTGTGCCGAACCTGTGTGGCCTTGATCACACAGAGAAGAGAGGAAGAATACACATCACAGTGAGGGCTGAGAATGGAGGAGAGGAACTACATGTGACAGGTAAGAGAGAGAGGGGAGAGGGGAGAGAGATAGGAGAGAAGAAATGGAGAATACACATTGCAGTACAGTGAGGGTTGAGAGTAGGTGAGATGAACTACATGTGAAAGGTAACAGAGATAAAGAGAGAAGATAGGAGAGGGGGGAAGGGATAGGAGAGAGGAGAGGGGGTGAAAGGAAAGGACAGAAGAGGAAAGGAACTACATGTATCCCTGAAGCCCTGTTTGCTCCCCTCCTCTCTCTTCTTTCACCCTTCTCCTCTCTCTCCCCTCTCTCCTCTCCCCTCTCTCAGTGGGGGAGGCTCTCAATCTCATCCCTATGGATCCAAATGGACTCTCAGACCCGTACGTGAAGCTCAAGCTGGTTCCCGACCCGAAGAACCTGACCAAGAAGAAAACCAGAACCATCCGGTCCACTCTAAACCCAGCTTGGAACCAGAGCTTCACCTTGTGAGAATCCAACTGTCTTATCTGTGTGTGTGTGTGTGTGTATGTGTGCCTGTCTGTCTGCCTGACTGTTTATCTATCTGCCTGCCTATCTACTGTATCTTTCTCTCTCTCTCTCCCACCCCCTCTCACCCTTTCTCTCTCCCACTCCTCCCAGTTCCCTGAACCCCTCGGACTGTCTTTCCTTCCCCCACTTCTACCCCCCTCGCTCCCCTGTATTAACCCTCTACCTCTCCCTCTCTCTTCTCTCCTCCCCCTCCCAGTTCCCTGAACCCCTCGTATTGTCTCTCCCTCTCTTTCCCCCACTTCTACCCCCTCTCTCCCCCGTATTAACCCTCTGTCTCTCCCTCTCTCTTCTCTCCTCCCCCTCCCAGTTCCCTGAAGCCTGTGGACTGGGATAAGCGGCTGTCGGTGGAGGTGTGGGACTGGGACCGTACCTCCCGGAATGACTTCATGGGGGCGCTGTCATTTGGGGTGTCAGAACTGCTCAAGTGGCCTGTGTGTGGGTGGTTCCGGCTGCTGAACCAGGAGGAGGGCGAGTATTACAACGTCCCCGTCACGGAGGACCTGAGCGAGGCAGAGCTAAAGCTCAGGATGCAGGTACCACTCACTGGGGCTCCGGGAGTGTCTCTATCACATTAGCATGAAAAATTACAAAACTTTCTGAATCATTAAATTAATGCAATTCAGTAACTCATTAAAACCTACAGTTAAGGTAATGAAGTTCTGTAATTAAACATACCATATATCAAACTTACTGAGGAATAGAAGAAAAATCAAGAAAGAGGTGACTGTTTAAATTTGTTTAACTTAATTTGCTTAACTGCAACAAAGCACACAATGCTCCATCTAAGGTTTTTGGTGGTCTGAATGATTCTGTAACCTCATCATTTGCCTCAGTCTGCTGGTTCTTTTTTTGGCAGCTAAATCTCGTAGCTGTTTTAGCAGCAGAAGCACGTGATTCATCATGTGATCATAGGTACTTTCGGTTGATTAGACAGTACAGTTGACCAAAGATTGGATAATTGACTCTATACTGTATTGTGAAAACATAGGCAATAATTGTAAAGTATATTAAAAAAACAAACCATAGTAAACTAACCCTAACGCTTGCTCCTGCAAGAATTCTAACTAAAACCAGAAAAGGTGAACATATTATTCCTGTCTTGGCCTCCATGCACTGGCTTCCTGTGCAGTTTCGAATTGATTTTAAGATTTTGTTTTTAACTTAAAGCCCTTAATGGATTAGCACCCAGTTATTTACAAGAGCTGCTGATCCCATACATTCCTAAGCGGAATCTTAGATGTCAGGATGCAGAGCTCTTCTTTATTCCAAGGGTAAATACAAATAGTATGGGAGGATGGGCCTTTTCTTATAAGGCTCTGTGGCAGGCTGGCGAGTGAATAGAGGCCCAGAGACAGTCTTTAGTTCAGAAAAATAACTATTTTATTATAAATAAACACAAAAAATGAAAGGGCACAAGGGCCAAAATAAAGGGATTTAAACAGAAATAAAGCAAGACAAAAAAAACAAAAATAACAATTTACAGGCTGGGCAATGCCTTCACTGGATTCAAACCCCCCCCCCCCCCCCCCAAATGAAAAGCAGAGGCCTCCTTTTATGTCAGGTGGCTGGGCGCTGATTGATCGTTAATTAAACTAATCAATTAATCAACCCTAGCCACCTGAACACAATGAACCAAGGCAGGTAGGGGAATTTAACCCCATCCCTGCCAATTTCTAAAGAGCAGAGCTGTGCTCTGCCACAGGCTCTGTGAACATAAATACAATCATTCTTGGTTGAAAATTTCCCTCCCGACCTGTGAGGACTGTAAGCAACGAGAACAAAGAGTTCCTTGGATGGGCTGGCCTGACCTGGAAGGGAAACGACTTGGCAGCCGCAGATTGGAGAGGGGTTACCAAGGGGTCATGTGTGACAGCATAAAAGGGCACAAGGAATCATAATCTGTTCCTTTGCATTGGTTTGTGTAAATAAACTGAGAAGGACTGTGAGAGACCCAGTTGCACGTGAATAGTACAGTGAGTGTTTTTGTTTGTTTGTCTTGTAATTGTCTTGTCTTATTTTGTGCATTTAGATGGTTAACAAAGATCCGGAGCTGTCGCCAAGGTGTCTTATTTACCCCATGCAGTACACATTGGTGTGTATTGCCGGGGAACTATTGTTTGGTCGCCAGACCTGGAAAATGCAATAAAAACATTTTGAAACTGGATTGCAATTATCTCTCTGCTTCTTTCACGCACTGCATCAGTCCTGCACCTGTTGCCACTCAGCCACTTTGTCGCACGTGGTGTCAGTCACGGGATATGGATTGCAGCACACTGGCAGAGCTGCTTGAGAAGCTGGAGAGCAGACGGGACACAGAGGAGAGAAGGAGAGAGGAGTGTAACACTGCGCTCATTGAACAGGTAGGGCTGGCATTTTCCACACCAGCCCCTACAGGAACACCAGCGATGTTGGCACTGGAGGCTCAGGCGATGAAGATGTTGGTGGAGGATGTCCCAGACGCATACCTGGTTGCATTTGAGTGGCTGGCTACCATCGGGACATGGCCACAGGAGTTCTGGGTGAGCCAGCTGGGATCCTGCCTGATCATAGTAGGCTCAGACAGCCTACTATGCTATGCGCGACCTCGATGCCACCAGTTACGACCTGGTCAAGCTGGCCATCCTCCATTGCCTCAACATTAAGGCAGAGACTCACCAGGTACGGTTCAGGGAGTACTGAAGATCCCCAGAGACACGCCCCAGGGTGTTTGAGGAGCGGTTGCATGACCACATGGTACGCTGGCTGACCCCTGAGAAAAAAACAAAGTTGCAAATCGGGGAGGCTGTGGTTGTGGAGCAATTCTGCCATGTGGTGGGTGCCGATACCCAAGCACGGATACGGCGCCACAACCCCGACACCTGCAACGGGACAGATATCTAACCAATCTGTCCCCCCAACTTGTTTTAGGTGCAACCAACAGGGACATCTGGCCAGGTCATGCCCAGCTGCCATGGAGTGTGACGTGGACGTGTATAATTGGGCACCTGAGATAGGTAAGCGCACTGAAAATGGGCGGGATGTGCCTTGTATGATTGATGTGGTTTTAGGCAATGTGAAAACCCACGCATTAGTGGACACAGGGTGTGAGCAAACCTTGATTAGATCAGCGCAACTGGTCGAGGTCAGGTGGCCATCTCCTGTATCCATGGAGACACGGCGGCATACCCCACACTAAAAGTATATTTATTGGTAGGACCAATAAAACGTCACCTTGTAGTCGGGGTGGCGGAAGGGTTGTCACACCCAGTTATTCTGGACCGAGACTGGACAAAATTCAAAGAATTAATGCAAATAATGAAAGTCTCAGCCAAGCATGGCAGAAAAAAAGAAAAGGGAACGAATTGGTGAAAAGGGAACCTTTTCAAGCTGAAATGTTTTCTCGTATTTTCCTTCCTAGAAAAACAAATAAAGAGAGAAGGACTGCAAAATGGGAGGGAGCATCACTGAGACAAGGCTGGGGTCTGGTGGGAAAACGCTTGCATGGTAACAAATGGCAGTAAAAGGTAGTTGGAACGCAGTGTGACTGAGAGGGCGAGGTTACTGGGCCATCCAGGGCAGATGCTACTCCGGCCCCTCTCAATATACCAGACATGTGGTACTCAAGCGCAGACATAGTGTGGGGCCAACACAATGACCCGTTACTAGTGCACGCTAGGGGGCAGGTCCGGTCTATTGAAGTTAAGGATGTTGATGGCACTGAGGCACTAGTACTTCCACACTTCAGTATCAAGGGGCAATTACTGTATAGGGTAACTCTATCTACGGGCAGAGGACAGCCTATAACAAAATTATTGGTTCCCCCTTCTTGTCGGACCGAGGTCATGGGGCTGGCACATGATATCCCTTTTGAGGGGCACCTCAGAGCTGACAAGACAAAGCAATGGATATTGGCTCGATTCTATTGGGTAGGTCTTCATACTGATGTGTCAAAATATGTAGCCACATGCCCAGACTGCCTGCGAGTAGCGCCGGGTCGAATGCTCCCGTCCCTTTGGTTCCACTGCCAATTATTTCCAATCCTTTTGAAACCATTGCAATGGACACAATGGGCCCTTTGCTACCTTCTGACTCTGGGTATACGCATATATTAGTAGTGGTAGATTATGCAACACGATACCCAGAGGCAGTTCCATTGAGGTCCACTAGCCACAGAGTTAGTGCAGATTATGATAAGAGATCCCCACGGAGATTTTGACTGATCATGGAACCAACTTATTGTCTAATATGTTACAGCAGGTATATAATATATAAAAAATAAGTCCCATCAGGACATCTGTTTATCATCCACAGATGGATGGTTTGGTGGAACGATTTAATCAGACCTTGAAGCAGATGCTGAGACATTTTGTAACACAAGAGCAAAAACATTGGGCATTGTTTCTTCCATACCACCTTTTTACAGTGAGAGAGGTGCCACAGAGCTCGACAGGGTTCTCCCCCTTCGAGCTCTTGTACAGCCGACAGCCTTGCAGCATCCTCAATCTGTTGAGGGGTGGGAGGAGCACAAAGGCTCGTCCAAAAATGTAGTGAAGCATGTGCTGCTCCCTAGATTTAGTCGGTTGTTTGATATGGTCATTTACAGCTCCACCTGGCAAGAGCATTTAGCTAGGGTTACAGCCGTCCTTCAGTCTCTACGGGTAGCCCGTCTGACAGCTATCTTGAGAAAATGTGCATTTACCAAGACAGAAACTCAATATTTGGGATTTTAATTGGGAAATGGAAGGGTGAGACCCGTGGTCACCAAAATCCAGGCTTTGGTCACTGCGGCAATCCCCAAAACCAAGACTCCGGTGAGGTCACTACTGGAATTAGCCGGTTATTACCACAGCTTTATCCCGGAGTATGCCACAGTGGTTAACCCTTTAGTCAACCTCACCAAAAAGAGTGCTCCAAATTTAATTAAGTGGTCAGCAGTGTCAGGGAGTCTTGTCCCAAAAGGTAGAATATTGTATCTCAGTAAAAAGATGCTACCTTGGGAGCGTAACTACTCCATAGTCGAAAATGAGTGTTTGGCCATTAAATGGGCTATTCACTCTTTACGATACTACCGGCTGGGGCACTCATTTGATCTTGTCACAGACCACGCCCCACAAGTGGTTAAACACAATGAAGGACAGCAATGCCTGAATAACTCGGTGGTATCTGGCATTGCAACCCTTGATGTCCAACATGATACACCTTGCGGGGAAAGACCATCAAATTGCAGATTATTTTTCCCGGGAGGGGGAAGTAATGGGAAAGATAGATTCAGCCAAGTGTGCCTTCGGCTCCACTCTGAGCAGTGGCATATGTGACAGAAATACAATGATTCTTGGTTGTAAATCTCCCTCCTGACCTGTGAGGGCACTAGGCAGCGAGAACAGAGTTCCTTGGACGGGCTTGCCTGACAGTTCTTTCCCAGGGTTCAAGGGAAGTCAGCCAGCCAGGAAGGGGGCGAGACTCTGTTGCAATAACGCATTGACCTGGAAGAAAAACGACGTGGCAGCTGCAGATTGGAGAGGCAGTTGCACTCGTTTACCAAGGGGGCATGTGTGACAGCATAAAAGGGGCCTGAGAATTGTAATCTGTTCCTTTGCTCTGATTTGTATGAATAAACTAAGGACTGTGAGAGACCCCTTTGCACATAAAAAGTACCATGAGTCTTTTGTTTGTTTGTCTTGTCTTGTGCATTACTAAATGGCTAACAGAGATCTGGAGCTGTCGCCAAGGGCCAGCACTAAACCAGAAAGCACTTCACCATTGTCACAAATATAAGCTTGTATCACCCACCACAAGCATCTACTTTTAGTTTTAAATTAATCTCTCCTCTCTCGCTCTCTTTCCGCCTCTCGGTCACCCACCTCGAACATGGAGAGCTACAGGCTTTTTATACTGTGGCTGAGGGGTTTAACTAGCTCGTAATTATTCTATTACCCCTCGGCCACAATCTGCACGAGTTTATTAATTAGTGGATTGGCCTTCCTATCCACAGTACAAAACAAAACCATTTGGCTATGCCATCAAAACAATAACAAAACACGGCGCTTCGCTGTCATATATACAAATACCAATAAATACAATACACAAATACAAAATAACACAGGGGCAAAGGGGGAGACCCCGTTCTAAAAATAAACAAATAATACATTCAAACAGCAGGGCTTTCCTACCTCCCTGCTACAAGCGGATATTGTTTATTATTTGGGACTGTCTTTCCTGTGTTATTTACCCCATGCAGTACACCATGGTATGTCTTGCCAGGGAATTATTGTTTGGTCGCCAGACCTGAAAAATAAAATAAAAACATTTCCAAACAGGATTACAATGATCTCTGTCTGCTTCTTTCACACACTGCATCACTCCTGCATTATGGAACGCTCTGTCTTTTTTGTCAGAGAAGCTAGGAATATTGGTGGCCAAGATTGAAGCCTTGTTTATATACACAGGCCTTTTTATTATAGTCTCTTTTATGCTGTTTCATTGTTTCATTATGCTGTGTGTATTATGTTTTCTGTAAAGCACCTTGGGGTCTATGACGTAAGGTGCTATAGAAATAAATAAATAAAAAGTTTTCCATAATACAAATACATCAAAAGCGCAGGGAAGCATTGTAAGGACAGAGAGCTATGGAAAAGCATTTTAAAAAAAGCAAACCATGTTAAACTAACCCTTATAACAATAGCCTACAGTAAAAGTACAGCAAATTCTAAATCTGTGTGTCTCTCTGGGTGTCTCTGTGTCTCTATCTTTTTACATGTCCCTGTGTCTCTAGGTCTCTTTTATTCAGCGAGCCAATACTACTGGCTCCATTTTGGATCTTGTGGGAGTCAGTCTCCTCTTTTAAGTATAGGGAATACGGAGCTAAAATGACCAACACAGGGACTCAGTTGCATACCCTTCCACGCGCTCAACATTTTCAGCATCTCAGTGTTTAACCCCATCCCTGCCGATTACATTTTATAAGACCGGCCTTTTGCTGGACTGAAGTAATAAATAATAATGTCGGACAGCTTTCATCTGTCTGCACACAAAACACACATTACTACTACTACTAATAATAAAATACAAATACAAATGAAAATACATACATAAATAAATATCCAAAAGGGGTGAGCCCCCGTCACAGACTCACAGAAACACACAGCGTGTCAGCAGGTTTCAAGGGGGAGGAAATCTGTGTCTCTACATCTAAAAAACTACCTTCCTTTGAGGGAGAGTGGAAACAAACTGGACTGTCAATTAGATCTTATCTACCTGCCACCTCTCTTTTGCATAGTATCTCTCTCCCTCTACCTTTTCCTCTCTCTCACTCTCTCTCTGTTTATTTTTTGCTGACAATTAGTATACTCTCGTCACAGTGGAGTCCTCAGAACTGCCGTTGCCGGGGAGACAATAACCACTGGAAGAGGAGAGATAGAGGATGGGGAGAGAGGGGAGAGGGAGAGAGGGAGAGAGAGAGAGAGAGAGAGGAGAGAGGGAGAGGGGAGAGGGGAGAGGGAGAGAGGAGAGAGAGGGAGAGAGGAGAGAGGGGAGGGGGGAGAGAGGGGAGAGGGGAGAGAGGGGGACAGAGGGGGGAGTGAGAGGGAGGGACTTTGACTTTTAAAGTTCTATACTGAAACCCTTTGCTGGAATCCATGAAAACTTATTAATTACAGTAAAAGCACAACATTGAGCAATAAAAAACTGAACCACACCATAAAAACGGACTTTCCCAATAAAATAAACTATTGTAGCAGGGGGAGATCTGTGCTGACTCTGCTGACGTGTTCACAGTCCGTGTGAGTTATGGCAGTGACACGGGGAGGTGGGAAAGTGGGTGTGTGGACTTTCCCCCTCTCTGAATGGCTGAGAGGCGAGTCTTGGGGAAGATTGTTAGCCCTATAAGTTAACGCTCTGTTGTTTCCTCAGGTCTGCCCATTTAGACGCGCCGAGAGTGCGGAAGCTCTGGTCCAGGACCGAGAATCAGCCAGGAGAAAAAGAAACAGAGTTTCACAGCAAGACAGTGAGAGCAGGGAACCCTTGGGCAGACCCTGGAGTCTTGTAACGGAGCAGGCTAGTTAGCCAGCAGTGTAGGTTGGTGATCCGGGTCGCACGGGTAGCGGTGACCGGGATATAGCTGTCAAGTGAAGCACCTTTTCTTTGTAGTTTTGTTACTGTTTTATTTTCCCTGTTTCTTTGTGCCTTCTGTTTTGAATTGTTGTTTTGAAGCACTTGCAAGTGCGCCGGTATTGTGTACCATCGCTTGGTATTCCCATGGTTCTGTTTACTATCGTTGGTAAGCAGACCACGGACCAACAGCGCCCTCTGCGGGCTTAAAGAAAAAGAGCACCCCAAAATAAAACTGGGCACCTGTGCGTGGTTGCCAAATCCACCTGTCTGTCTCCTGTGTCAGTGAATTACCCACCACCCTTCCACACGTGGTGTCAGGGTGGGATTCACTGGCATTGCCCCAAGCAGTGCATCCACAGAAGGAGCAAACGAGCAATGGATGTTACCCAGTTTGCGGCGATGATGGACCTCCTGCACCAGACGCTCACTGCAGCAGTGCAGGGGATGGCTAGACCAGCAGCTCCAGACCCCCAGTTACACACCCCACAAAAATGACGGCCGAGGATCGACCCGAAGCCTATTTAGAGGTGTTTGAGGCCATGGCGACCTCGGCCGGGTGGGATCCAGCACAGTGGGCTAGCTACCTGCTGCCTCAGCTCACAGGAGAGGCGCAAGCAGCGGCTACAACGCTGTCCCCGGAGCGGATGATGGACTACCCTTTGCATGAAAACTGTCATCCTTAATCGCGTGGGGGCCACACCGGAGGGGTATCGGAAGAAATTCCGGGAGGAGCAGTTTGCGGCAGGGGAGCACCCACAAGCCATTGCCCAGCGCTTGAAGGATTACGCCCTGGGTTGGTTGAACCCGGACAGGAACACCAAAGCCAGGGTGGTGATGATCGTGGTGGAGCGCTTCCTGGAGTGTCTAGCCCCGGGACCTCGGCTATGGGTCCAATGACAGGCATCAGATACTCTGGATCGTGTGGTCGAACTAGCCGAGCAGTACCAGGCAACAGAGCCAACGCCTGCGAAACTGCTGGGGAGGAGTGCGGCTACTGGATCGTCCCCTCAACTGACCCCGGAGAGGGTGAAGGGACTGGGGGGAAGGGGTAGTCCAGGATTTGGTCGGGGGATGTCGGAGGGAGCTCCCAGCCCGGGAACTGGGGCAGGGTAGGGATACCCACGGGTTGCTGCAGTGTTGGACCGGGGTCTCACTCGGACGCCCTATCGGCGAGCCCCTTTTATGGCTCCAGTGTTTCCCCCTGTTGCCAAAACTTCAGGGAGAGAAACCAGCCCACCGAGGTGTTGGACGTGCAGGGAGGTGGGCCACCTCGCCCGGGACTGCCCCATGATGGAGTGTGACCTCAGCCGACCAGGTAGGCGCATTCAATTACCTCAGTCACTTCAGCACACAGGTTTTGTTATTCCTTTGACAGTGGATGATACAAAAACCTAGGCTATCCTGGATTCAGGGTGTGGTCAGTCTCTAGTACAGGAGAACCTAATCTCACCAGGGCATAAGCGTATACTGGGACGGGTGCATATTGAATGTATTCATGGGGATGTCCACTTCTATCCCAAGATCAATGTGTGTATGACTATTGGCCAGCAGGTGACGCAGGTGACGCAGGTGCAGGTAGGATTATGTCCTCGATTGCCGGTACCAGTAGTTCTGGGACGGGACTGTGAGCAGTTTAAAGATTGGTTGGCTGCCCTGACAGCCCCGTCCTCTTTATTGGCTAAGAAAGAGGAAGTAATTGGAGAGATTTTTCCCTTTTGCGATCCAGAATGGTTTTGCCATAAATTTAAACCCCATAAAACTAAACGGGAACTCCGGATCACTAAGAATGAGGGCTGGCAATGGAGGGAGTCGGAGAAGTTTCAGGTGGGGGCAGTTGGTGAAGAGTTCGGGGGGGAGGTCGCGGAGCCAGCGTAGGGGTCTGGCTTGGCTGCCTCTGCTCGGGACCGACCTGACCCCGAGTTGGAAGCCATGGGAGCTGATTTCTTAGCTCGCTCCCGTGACTTCCGACTCGAGCAAGGGCAATGTCGACGTGTTGGGCAGGCTCTTTGACCAAGCAGCGATGGTTAATGGTCGGGTGGTCGAGCCCAGACGCGCCGCCACGTACCCCCCCACTTTGAAATTGATCGAGACCTGCTGTACCGTGCTGATAAATTACTCCAGACCGGTGAAGTGCGTCATCAGTTGTTCATTCCTTAGCCCTTTAAGGAGGATTTGTTGCAGCTGGCTCATGCTATCCCCCTGTCTGGTCATTTGGGAAGGGATAAAACTAAAGCAAGGCTTGTGTCACGGTTCTTCTGGCTGGGGCTGGATGGCGATGTCAAGCAGTTTTGTGAGCGTTGTGGGGAATGTCAAAAGGCCAGCCCTAGAGCCACCAAGTGCCTCTAGTGCCTTTGCCCCTAGTGGAAGCTCTGTTTGATAGTATTGGGATGGACATAGTTGGGCCACTGGAGAGGAGCGCGGCAGGATACACCCACCTACTTGTCATTCTGGATTACACTAATCGTTATCCAGTGGCTATTCCCCTCCGATCTATGTCCGCTAAGTCTGTTGCCAACAAGCTGGTAAAGGTTTCCTCCCGGGTGGGGATTCCCAAGGAGATACTAACCGATCAAGGCACCAATTTTATGTCCCGGCTAATCCGTGGAACATGTAAGTTTTTGGGAATTAAGACCATTAGGACCTCGGTGTTTCATCCTCAGACCGACGGGTTGGTGGAACGCTTTAATAAGACCCTTAAGAACATGTTGCGCAGGTTTATTCGTAGTGATGTGCGTTACTGGGACCAGCTGATTCCTCCCCTTCTCTTTGCGATCAGAGAGGTACCCCAGGCTTCCACAGGGTTTTCACCATTCGAGCTGTTGTATGGGCGGAGACCCCGGGGCGTGCTCGATCTGGTCAGAGAGATGTGGGAGGAGCAGCAGGACAATTCGACCAATACCGTCTGGCATGTGTTGGACCTGCGCAAACGTCTTGAGTCTGTTGGGAAATGGGCGCATGACAATTTGCAGCAGGCACAGCACAGACAGGAGACACAGTATAACCGAGGAGCCCAGTTGCACACATTTCAGCCGGGGGATAAGGTACTTCTCTTATTACCCAGTTCCGAGTCGAAACTCTTGGCTAAGTGGCAAGGACCCTTTGAGGTTACACGCCAGGTTGGGAAGGTGGACTATGAGATCTGCCAGCCAGAGCGATGGAGAGAGAAACATATTTATCATATCAACCTCTTAAAGCCTTGGTTGCAACCAGAGGCGTTGCTAGTGGCGCGTGCAGATGATGTCACGGACCTGGGACCTGATCTTTCTGTGTTGGCAAGAAAAAGATTAGTACAGATTGCTGAGAATCTGACACCAACGCAGAAATGTCAGGCTCATGGTCTGGTGGTGGAGTTTCCTGACGTGTTCTCTTCCATCCCGGGGCGGACTCAAGTAGCCCATCATCACATTGATATTGAGCCGGGGGCGCTAGTTCGCCAGAGGCCGTATCGTATACCTGAACTTAAAAGACAGGTAATAAAAGCAGAAATTGATGAAATGCTGAGACTGGGAGTAATAGAAGAGTCCCAAAGTGACTGGAACAGACGGGTCAACTCAATTTTGCATTGATTTCAGACAAATCAATGAAAAATCGAAATTTGACGCTTATCCGATGCCCCGGGTAGATGAGTTGCTGGAGCATCTAGGCACTGACCCCGGATACCCCTGACCCCGGAATCTAGAGAGAGGACGGCGTTTTCGACTCCCTTCGGGTTGTACCAATTTAGGACCATGCCCTTTGGGTTGCACGGAGCACCCGCCACTTTCCAGGGGATGATGGATCGCATCTTGCGGCCCCATCAGCAGTACGCCGCTGCTTACATAGATGACGTGGTTATCCACAGTGAGGACTGGCCGAGTCATCTGTGTAAGGTAGCGGCGGTGCTGCAATCCTTGCAGGAGGCGGGGCTCACTGCTAACCCAAAGAAGTGTGCCATTGGGAAGAGTGAGTCGGAGTATTTGGGGTATCGGGTAGGGGGCGGCCACATCAGACCGCTGGTTGCTAAGGTGAAAGCCTTGGCTGACTGGCTGGTTCCTACAACCAAAACTCAGGTGCGCTCTTTCTTGGGACTAGCGGGCTATTATAGAAAGTTCATCCCAAGCTTCGCTACACTCGCTGCTCCCTTGACAGACCTCACCCGGAAGGCTGCCCCAAATACAGTTCAGTGGACGGAGTCGTGCCAGAGGGCTTTTCTTCCCTTGAAGCAGAGGCTGTGCAGTAAGCCAGTGCTATGCAGCCTGGATTTTGGTAAGAGGTTCACCCTGCAGACGGATGCATCAGAGACAGGTCTCGGGGCAGTGTTGTCTCAGGAGGTTCGGGGAAGCGAGCACCCAGTCCTATACATCAGCAAGAAGCTCCTTCCCCGCGAGAAAAATTATAGCACCATCAAGGAGGAGTGTCTCGCAGTAAAATGGGCAGGCGAGTCACTCCGGTACTACCTCCTGGGGTGACACTTCACCCTGGTTGCAGATCATGCCCCCTTAGCGTGGCTTCAAAGGATAAAAGGTAGCAATGCCAGAATCACACGGTGGTACTTGGCCTTGCAGCCCTATGCCTTCAGGGTAGTCCAACAAGCAGGAAAGCTGCATCAAAACGCAGACTTTTTCTCTCGGGAAGGCATGGGGTTGTAGGATTTTTGAATGAACCGGTGGTGTCATTCTGAGGGGAAGGATATGTAACAGGGAGAGATCTGTGCTGACTCTGCTGACATGTTCACAGTGCTGCAGGAAGTCATCCAACAACCACCTGTGAGTCATGGCAGTGACACAGGGAGGTGGGAAAGTGGGTGTTTGGACTTTCCCCCTCTCTGAATGGCTGAGAGGCGAGTCTTGGGGAGATTGTTAGCCCTATAAGTTAACGCTCTGTTGTTTCCTCAGGTCTGCCCATTTAGACGCGCCGAGAGTGCGGAAGCTCTGGTCCAGGACCGAGAATCAGCCGGGAGAAAAAGAAACAGAGTTTCACAGCGAGACAGTGAGAGCAGGGAACCCTTGGGCAGACCCTGGAGTATTGTAACGGAGCAGGCTAGTTAGCCGGCTGTATAGGACGGTGATCCGGGTCGCACGGGTAGCAGCGACTGGGATATAGCTGTCAAGTGCAGCACCTTTTCTTTGTAGTTTTGTTACTGTTTTATTTTCCCTGCAAAGTGAGTGAACAGAAGAAAAATCTACATCAAATCAATATTTTTGTGACCACCCTTTGCCTTCAAAAAATTAAGTCAATTAAAAAAGGACCAAAAAGAAAGTACACAGAAAGAGTACATGGAACTGCAAATGCAAGTCAAAAAGGAAGTTAGAAAGACCAAGAGAGAAATAGAAATGAACATTGCTAAGGGGGCTAAAACCAATTCCAAAATGTTTTTTCCAATATTACAACAGCAAGAGAACATTCAAAGAGGAGGTTAAATATTTAAGAGATACAAATGGCAAAATCGTAGATGAAGAAAAAAAAATAGCAAATATATTAAATAATTTTCACAAGTTTTTACAAAGGAAGATACGGACAAATGCCCCACATGTCATCCAGTTCCTATCCAGTTTTAAATAACTTTAGCATAACCGAGGCAGAAGTGTTAAAGGGACAAGGAGCTCTTAAAATAAACAAATCCCCTGGGCCGGATGAGATACTCCCAATAGTACTCAAAGAAATGAAAGAAGTTATTTACAAACCGCTAACCAAGATCATGCAGCAGTCTGTTGACACAGGGGTGGTACCGACAGACTGGAAAATTGCAAACGTAATACCGATCCACAAAAAGGGAAACAAAACTGGACCAGATAACTACAGATCACTAAGCCTGACTTCTATTATATGCAAACTTATGGAAACTATAATAAGATCCAAAATGGAAAATTACCTATATGGTAACAGGGACCTGGGAGACAGTCAACATGGTTTTAGGAAAGGGAGATCATATCTAACTAACTTGCTTGATTGATTTTTTGAGGATGCAACATCGATAATGGATAATTGCAAAGCATATGACATGGTTTATTTAGATTTTCAGAAAGCTTTTGACAAAGTCCCGCACAAAAGATTAATTCTCAAACTGAACGCAGTTGGGATTCAAGGAAATGCATGTATATGGATTAGGGAGTGGTTAACATGTAGAAAACAGAAAGTACTGATTAGAGGAAAAACCTCAGAATGGAGTGAGGTTACCAGTGGTGTACCACAGGGATCAGTATTAGGTCCTCTGCTATTCCTAATCTACATTAATGATTTAGATTCTGGTATAGTAAGCAAACTTGTTAAATTTTCAGACGACACAAAAATAGGAGGAGTGGCAAACACTGTTGCAGCAGCAAAGGTCATTCAAAATGTTCTAGACAAGATTCAAAACTGGGCAGACACATGGCAAATGACATTTAATAGAGAAAAGTGTAAGGTACTGCACGCAGGAAATAAAAATGTACATTATAAATATCATATGGGAGACTGAAATTGAAGAAGGAATCTATGAAAAAGACCTAGGAGTTTTTGTTGACTCAGAAATGTCTTCATCTAGACAATGTGGGGAAGCTATAAAAAAGGCTAACAAGATGCTCGGATACATTGTGAAAAGTGTTGAATTTAAATCAAGGGAAGTAATGTTAAAACTTTACAATGCACTAGTAAGACCTCATCTTGAATATTGTGTTCAGTTCTGGTCACCTCGCTATAAAAAAGATATTGCTGCTCTAGAAAGAGTGCAAAGAAGAGCGACCAGAATTATTCTGGGCTTAAAAGGCATGTGATATGCAGACAGGCTAAAAGAATTGAATCTGTTCAGTCTTGAACAAAGAAGACTACGTGGCGACCTAATTCAAGCATTCAAAATTCTAAAAGGTATTGACAATGTCGACCCAAGGGACTTTTTTGACCTGAAAAAAGAAACAAGGACCAGGGGTCACAAATGGAGATTAGACAAAGGGGCATTCAGAACAGAAAATAGGAGGCACTTTTTTTACACAGAGAATTGTGAGGGTCTGGAATCAACTCCCCAGTAATGTTGTTGAAGCCAACACCCTGGGATCCTTCAAGAAGCTGCTTGATGAGATTCTGGGATCAATAAGCTACTAACAACCAAACGAGCAAGATGGGCCGAATGGCTTCCTCTCGTTTGTAAACTTTCTTATGTTCTTATGTTCTTAATTCATCTAGGTACTCTTGCACACAGTTTTTGAAGGAGCTCGGCAGGTAGGTTGGCCCAAACATCTTGGAGAACTAACCATAGTACTTCTGTGGATTTAGGCAGCCTCAGTTGCTTCTCTCTCTTCATGTAATCCCAGACAGACTCGATGATGTTGAGATCAGGGCTCTGTGGGGGCCATACCATCACTTCCACGATTCCTTGTTCTTCTTTACGCTGAAGATAGTTCTTAATGACTTTCGCTGTATGTTTGGGGTCGTTGTCATGCTGCAGAATAAATTTGGAGACAATCAGATGCCTCCCTGATGGTATTCATGATGGATAAGTATCTGCCTGTACTTCTCAGCTAATCCCCAACTCCATTTGCAGAAATGCAGCCCCAAACTTGCAAGGAACCTCCACCATGCTTCACTGTTGCCTGCAGACACTCATTCTTGTACCGCTCTCCAGCCCTTCGGCGAACAAACTGCCTTCTGCTACAGCCAAATATTTCAAATTTTGACTCATCAGTCCAGAGCACCTGCTGCCATTTTTCTGCACCCCAGTTTCTGTGTTTTCGTGCATAGTTGAGTTGCTTGGCCTTGTTTCCACGTTGGATGTCTTCCATGAAGGCCACTTCTGACCAGACTTCTCCGGACAGTAGATGGGTGTGCCAGGGTCCCACTGTTTTCTGCCAATTCTGAGTTGATGGCACTGCTGGACATCCCTGTCTGCCTTCAAATTTCTGCCTGGGAGAGACCTTGCTGATGCAGTATAACTACCTTGTGTCTTGTTGCTGTGCTCAGTCTTGCCATGGTGTATGACTTTTGACAGTAAACTGTCTTCAGCAACCTCACCTTGTTAGCTGAGTTTGGCTGTTCCTCACCCAGTTTTATTCCTCCTACACAGCTGTTTCTGTTTCAGTTAATGATTGTGTTTCAACCTACGTATTGAATTGATGATCATTAGCACCTGTTTGGTATAATTGTTTAATCATACACCTGACTATATGCCTACAAAATCCCTGACTTTGTGCAAGTGTACCTAGAAGAACTGATTCTGTTTTGAAGGCAAAGGGTGGTCACACCAAATATGGATTTGATGTAGATTTTTCTTCTGTTCACTCACTTTGCATTTAGTTAATTGATAAATATAATCTATTAACAAGTCTATTTTTGGAAGCATTCTTACTTTACAGCATTTTTTCACACCTGCCTAAAACTTTTGAACAGTACTGTATGTTTTTTTCAGTAAGGGCAAAGTGTGTTCAAACAGACTTCTGTTTGTTTGCAGGATGAAGTACTAACAGAGTTATTGCTCTGAGATCTCCTGAAGCAATCGTTACCTTGTTACTGTGCAGAGTTTACTGTACCATCAAGGACATGCATGCCGGTGTTTCCCCAGTCCTAGTGGAGAGGCGGCCCCTTATCTGGGCTTGGAACCAGGTGTACCCCGTTCCCCTCCACCAGCCTCCTAGCAGGCTGACTCCTACGAAATATTAACCCCATAGTTGCCATAGCCTGGTGGATGGAGAGGTTCTGCTCCCCTGTTGGTGGGAGGTGAACTTTTCAGTCCCGGAATCTCTCTACCCTGTCACACAGGCATTGTACAATTTATTACAACAAAAAAAAAAAAAAAAAAAAGGTTTTTGTTTTAAAACTATGAGGGACCCCAAAAATAAATAATTATTCACTGAACATGTGGAGCATTGTCTCCTCTGCAGTGTGTTGATACTGGGGTCCCCTCTGGAGAAACAATGCAGTGTAGAATTCTCCACTGCAGGGAGATCCCTCGAGTCTTGTCACTGTGTGACAGCAACGGTCAGCTCCTGATAGGTCAGCAGCTCATCCTGGTGGGGCTGTTCCTTCTCGCTGAGGCTGGGAAAACCCTGAAGCAGCTGCTCAGTCTTGTTGGTCTCATGGCTCGTTTTTGTAGAACTGCAGCGCCTCCCTGCTGATCTCCTGGCTGTGGTTTTGGTGGCTGTCTCCCGGTCTCCTGTGGTGGCTGAGCCATTTCCTCCCCTGTCTCTGATTGCTCCATCTGCCACTGCGGCTCTTGCCTCGGTTCTTGCCTCCATTATCAGGCAGGCTTTTATTTGATGCCCCTGTTCTCTGCAGTTGACGCACCGCATTGAGCTGCTGAACACCACACACCCGGTGCCCGACAGTGAAGCTCCAGGCTACATCAATCCCTTGTCCTGGGTTGTTGAGCAGCAAGAACGCCTGGCTCCAAAAAGACAGGATGTGCTTAATACTGGATTTCTTACACCCCAGAGGAATGCTTTTAATGGGAGACAATAGTTTCCCATATCGGGCCAGTTCTTTCTCCAGTATCTCTTTTCATATTATTACTTTTGTTATAGAGGTTACTAGAGGGGACATCTGAACAAATTCAACTTTTATTGATAACCCTTCCTCTATGAGTTTATTGACAAGATTACAAGCTGTGTTCTCCTGCTAGAAGCCCACTTGAAATTTTCAAAGCCCACCACCTCTCTGATACCCCCGGGGTAGACAACAACCAAAAATAAGAAATAATGCAGTGTAAAAATCCTCCTCCTACCTCCACGACATTCAGCACTACTGCCTTCCTGCTAGAGAGAGAGAGAGAGAGAGAGAGAGAGAGAGAGAGAGAGAGATTAAACTACACTACTAACCCCTAACAACCTGGTAAACAATAAAACAATGTACTACAGCAACGTTGAAGTGATTCTGTAAATGTAGACCATGTACAGAAAGACAGACACAGCCTTATGAAAGTTACCCACAGTAAAAGCACATCTCATCTCTCCTCTCTCTTCTTTCCCTCTCTCCTCCCAATCCTCTCTCCTCCCTCTCGCTCTTTCTTCTCCCCTCTCCTGTCTCCTCCCTCTCCTTTCTCCTCTCTGTCTTCCCTCTCTCTTTTCCCCTCTCCTGTCTCCTCTCTTCTCTCTATCTTCTCTCTTTCTCTCCTCTCCCTTCTCTTGTCTCCTCTCTTCTCTCCATCTTCCCTCTCTGTCCTCTCCCCTCTCTCCTCTCTCTTCTCCCCTCTTCTCTTCCCCCCCCTCCCCTCACCAGCGCTGTAGTATCTCCCAGCCCCCTTCACTGGTCTCCCCCACTGCAGAGAGTCAGCGCTCCAGCCTCTTCGGGACTCCCTCTGCTTTCGGGATTGAAGATTTCAATTTCCTCATGATGCTGGGAAAGGGCAGCTTTGGGAAGGTGAGAGATAAAACAGGGAAGAAAAGTTTCCTCTAGAAGTCTTTCTCCCTGTCTTCAATGAAAATTCAATGACAAACATTTTGACTAGAGATCTTTCTCAGTGTCTTCAGTGTGAATTCAATGGCAAACGTTTCCACTAGAAGTCTTTCTTAGTGTCTTCAGTGTAAATTCAAAGGTAAATGTTTCCACTAGAAGTATTTCTCAGTGTCTTCAGTGTAAATTCAATGACACACGTTTCCACTAGAAGTCTTTCTCAGTGTCTTCAGTGTAAATTCAATGACAGACGTTTCCACTATAAGTCTTTCTCAGTGTCTTCAGTGTAAATTCAATGACACACGTTTCCACTATAAGCCTTTCTCAGTGTGTTGAGTGTGAATTCACCCCCAGGTGATGCTGGCTGAGAGGAAGTGTGTCCCTGACGAGCTCTTCGCTGTGAAGATCCTGAAGAAGGACGTAATCATTCAGAATGATGATGTCGACTGCACTCTGGTGGAGAAGAGGATATTGGCAATGGAGGGGCGACCTCACTTCCTGACATCACTGCACTCAACATTCCAGACCGAGGTGAGTGTGTGTGTGAGCTATATCAGTGTGTGTGTGTCTCTATGTGTCTTAGTGTGTTTGTGTCAGTGTGAGTGTCTCTATATATCTTTGTGTGTGTCTCAGTGTGTGCGTCTGTATGTGTGTGTCTGGGTGTGTGTATGTGTCTCAGTGTGTGTGTGTGTGTGTTTCTGCGTGTCTCAGTGTGTGTCTTAGTATGTGTGGTTGTGTCTGCGTGTCTCACTGTGTGTGTGTTTCTCAGTGTGTGTGTTTGTGTGTGTGTCTCTATATGTCTCAGTATGTGTGTTTGTGTGTGTGTGTCTCAGTGTGTGTGTGTGTGTGTGTGTGTGTGTGTGTGTGTGTGTGTCTCTATGCCTCAGTGTGTGTGTGACTCTATATGTCTCAGTATGTGTGTATTTGTGTTTGTGTCTCTATATGTCTCAGTATGTGTGTGTTTGTGTTTGTGTCTCTATATGTCTCAGTATGTGTGTGTTTGTATTTGTGTGTGTGTGTCTCAGTGTGTGTGTGTGTGTTTGTCTCTATATGTCTCAGTATGTGTGTGTTTGTGTGTGTATGTGTGTATCTCAGTGTGTGTGTGTCTCTCTATATGCTCAGTATGTGTGGCTCTGGTATTTCTTACTCCTGTGCTGACCTCTGTCACTGGCTCACTGTGCAGTTTAGAATTAATTTTAAGATTTTGCTGTTAATTTGTAAGACCCTGAATGGATCAGCACCCAGTTACTCACAGGAATTATTGACCCTGTATACTCCGAACTACACTCTCAGATCACAGGACTCGGGGCTGCTGGGCTGGGCCTTTTCTTGTAAAGCTCGATTATGGGATGCTTTGCCTTCTTAGAAGAAGAAGATAAGAAAGTTTACAAACGAGAGGAGGCCATTCAGCCCATCTTGCTCGTTTGGTTGTTAGTAGCTTATTGATCCCAGAATCTCATCAAGCAGCCTCTGAAGGATCCCAGGCTGTCAGCTTCAACAACATTACTGGGGAGTTGATTCCAGACCCTCACGATTCTCTGTATAAAAAAGTGCCTCCTATTTTCTGTTCTGAATGCCCCTTTGTCTAATCTCCATTTGTGACCCCTGGTCCTTGTTTCTTTCTTCAGGTCGAAAAAGTCCCTCGGGTCGACACTGTCAATACTTTTTAGAATTTTGAATGCTTGAATTAGGTCGCCACGCAGTCTTCTTTGTTCAAGACTGAACAGATTCAATGCTTTTAGCCTGTCTGCATATGACATGCCTTTTAAGCCCGGAATAATTCTGGTCGCTCTTCTTTGCACTCTTTCTAGAGCAGCAATATCTTTTTTATAGCGAGGTGACCAGAACTGAACACAATATTCAAGATGAGGTCTTACTAGTGCATTGTACAGTTTTAACATTACTTCCCTTTATTTAAATTCAACACTTTTCACAATGTATCCGAGCATCTTGTTGGCTTTTTATATAGCTTCCCCACATTGTCTAGATGAAGACATTTCTGAGTCAACAAAAACTCCTAGGTCTTTTTCATAGATTCCTTCTTCAATTTCAGTCTCCCATACGATATTTATAATGAACATTTTTATTTCCTGCGTGCAGTACCTTACACTTTTCTCTATTAAATGTCATTTGCCATGTGTCTGCCCTGTTCTGAATCTTGTCTAGATCATTTTGATTGACCTTTGTTGCTGCAACAGTGTTTGCCACTGCTCCTATTTTTGTGTCGTCTGAAAATTTAACAAGTTTGCTTACTATACCAGAATCTAGGTCATTAATGTAGAGTAGGAATAGCAGAGGACCTAATACTGATCCCTGTGGTACATCACTGGTTACCACACTCCATTCTGAGGTTTCTCCTCTAATCAGTACTTTCTATTTTCTACATGTTAACCACTCCCTAATCCATGTACATGTGTTTCCTTGAATCCCTACTGCGTTCAGTTTGAGAATTAATCTTTTGTGCGGGACTTTGTCAAAAGCTTTCTGGAAATCTAAATAAACCATGTCATATGCTTTGCAATTATCCATTATCGATGTTGCATCCTCAAAAAAATCAAGCAAGTTAGTTAGACATGATCTCCCTTTCCTAAAACCATGTTGACTGTCTCCCAGGACCCTGTTACCATATAGGTAATTTTCCATTTTGGATCTTATTATAGTTTCCGTAAGTTTGCATATAATAGAAGTCAGGCTTACTGGTCTGTAGTTACCTGGTTCAGTTTTGTTTCCCTTTTTGTGGATCGGTATTATGTTTGCAATTTTCCAGTCTGTCGGTACCACCCCTGTGTCAAGAGACTGCTGCATGATCTTGGTTAGTGGTTTGTAAATAACTTCTTTCATTTCTTTGAGTACTATTGGGAGGATCTCATCCAGCCCAGGGGATTTGTTTATTTTAAGAGCTCCTAGTCCCTTTAACACTTCTGCCTCAGTTATGCTAAAGTTATTTAAAACTGGATAGGAACTGGATGACATGTGGAGCATGTTGTCAGTATCTTCCTTTGTAAAAACTTGTGAAAGGTAATCATTTAATATATTTGCTATTTTTTTTTCTTCATCTACGATTTTGCCATTTGTATCTCTTAAACATTTAATCTCCTCTTTGAATGTTCTCTTGCTGTTGTAATATTGGATAAACATTTTGGAATTGGTTTTAGCCCCCTTAGCAGTGTTCATTTCTATTTCTCTCTTGGCCTTTCTAACTTCCTTTTTGACTTGCGTTTGCAGTTCCGTGCACTCTTTCTGTGTACTTTTTTTTTGTCCCTTTTTAACACTCTGTAAAGTGCCTTTTTTTGCTGAATAATTATTTAAATTGATCAATTAAACCATTTTGGCAATTTAGTTTTACATTAAGATTTGTCTGCTTTAGAGATGTAATTGTTTTGCGCCTCTAGTACTACATTTTTGAAGAACCTTTTTCTGTGGATGTTTTCTCTATTCTGTCAGGGAAGCTGGGACTCTTATTGTTTAAGTCAAGATTGAAATTTTTTTTTATAAAATAGCTTTTTTTTATCTTAGTTTTTCTATTTTACAATCTAAACTACATTTTCCTACACATATTAAAATATATTTGTAATTTTGCTCTATATATATTTTAATATACATGGAAATGTGCATTACACAATACATACCAAAATAAATGTAGTAAAATTCTAAAATGTTTTAAAAAATATCTGACTCTATTCAAATTCAAATAGGCTTTATCGACAAGTCATACAAGCATTACTAAAGTTAATATAGCGGGTGTACAGGAATATTGACCATTTCTTTATACTAAAACTCCCAGTTTGAACAGAGCAGATGTATTGAAAGCCTCTACTCTGCACTTCCAAGGAGGAGGCTGCAGGCTTTGATCTCACACTGGGCACATGTTTCTCACACCTCTTTCTCTCCCCCCTCACTGTCTCCCTATCCTCCCCTCTCCCCCCTCGCTGTCTCTCTTTCTCCCTATCCTCCCCTCTCCCCCCTCGCTGTCTCTCTTTCTTCCTATCCTCCCCTCTCTCTCTTCTCTACTCCCTCTCAGGATCGCTTGTACTTTGTCATGGAGTATGTGAACGGTGGAGACCTCATGTATCACATCCAGCAAGTCGGGAAATTCAAAGAGCCGCACGCAGCGTGAGTCTGTCTGTCTGTCTGTCTGATTGTGTGTATGGGTGTGTCTGTCTCTGTGTGTGGCTGTGTCTGTATGTGTGTGTCTGTATCTTTAAGTATGTGTGTCTGTGTCTTTCTGTCTGTCTATATGTCTGTATCTCTGTATATCTGTGAGTCTGTCACATATTAACTCTCTCTTCTTCCCTGTCTCTCCCCATCTCCTCTCTCCTCTCTCCCCCTCTTCTATCTTCTTTCTCCTCTTCCTCTTTCCTCCTGTCCTCTCTCCTCTCTCCTCTCTTCTCTCCCCCTCGCCTCTCTCCTCTCCCCTCTCCCCTCTCCTCTCTCCTCTCTCTCCCTCTCCTCTCTCATCTCCCCCTCTCCTCTCTTCCTCCCTCTCCTCTCTCCTCTCTCCTCTCGCTCTCTTCCCTCTCCTCTCTCCTCTCTTCTCTCGCTCTCTCTCCTCCCCTCTCTCTCTCTCCTCTCTCCCTCTCTCTCTCTCCCTCTCTCCTCTCTCTCTCTCTCTCCCCTCTCCTCTCTCCTCTCTCTCTCTCCTCTCCTCTCTCCTCTCCTCTCTCTCCTCTCTCCCTCCTCTCCTCCTCTCCTCCTATCCTCTCTCTACGTCTCTCCTCTCCTCCTCTCTCTCTCTCTCTCTCTCTCTCTCTCTCGTCTCTCCTCTCTCTCTCTCTCTCCTCTCTCGTCTCTCTCTCTCCTCTCTCTCCTCTCTCCTCTCCTCTCTCCTCTCTCTCTCTCTCTCTCCTCTCTCTCTCTCCTCTCCTCTCTCTACTCTCTCGTCTCTCCTCTCCTCTCTCTCCTCTCTCCTCTCTCCTCTCCTCTCTCTCTCTCTCCTCTCTCTCTCTCTCTCCTCTCTCTCTCTCCTCTCTCTCTCCTCTCTCCCCTCTCTCCTCTCCTCTCCTCTCTCCTCTCCTCCTCTCTCTCTCTCTCTCTCTCTCTCTCTCTCTCTCTCTCTCTCTCTCTCTCTCTCTCTCTCTCTCTCTCTCTCCTCTCCTCTCTCTCCTCTCTCCTCTCCTCTCTCTCTCTCCTCTCTCTCTCCTCTCTCTCTCTCTCTCTCCTCTCTCTCTCTCTCTCCTCTCTCTCCTCTCTCCTCTCTCTCTCCTCTCTCCTCTCTCCTCTCTCTCCTCTCTCTCTCCTCTCTCTCCTCTCTCCTCTCTCCTCTCTCTCCTCTCTCCTCTCTCTCTCCTCTCTCTCCTCTCTCTCTCCTCTCTCTCTCTCTCTCTCTCTCTCTCTCTCTCCTCTCTCTCTCTCTTCTCTCTCTCTCTCTCCTCTCTCTCTCTCCTCTCTCTCTCCTCTCTCTCTCTCTCTCTCTCCTCTCTCTCTCTCTCTCTCTCTCTCCTCTCTCTCTCGTCTCTCCTCAGGTTTTATGCTGCTGAGATTGCTGTTGGTTTGTTTTTCTTACACAATAAAGGAGTTATCTACAGGTCAGTGTTGAATGCCATCTTATTGAAAAATTAACATTTTTTTGAAGTTTAACAATACAGTCTTAGTTTCTGAGATTTATAAATGGTTTATCCCAGGTGTGTAGAGTGTCTCTTATATAAACTAATCCCTGGTGTGTCTGTGTCTCTTATATAAACTAATCCCTGGTGTGTCTGTGCTTCTTATATTAACTAATCCCTGGTGTGTCTGTGCTTCTTATGTGTCTGTGTCTCTTATATTAACTATTCCCTGGTGTGTCTGTGTCTCTTATATAAACTAATCCCTGGTGTGTCTGTGTCTCTTATATAAACTAATCCCTGGTGTGTCTGTGTCTCTTATATAAACTAATCCCTGGTGTGTCTGTGTCTCTTATATAAACTAATCCCTGGTGTGTCTGTGTCTCTTATATAGTCCCTGGTGTGTGTTTGTGGAGAGGTAATCCCTGGTGTGTAGAGGTTGTTTTGAAGCTGAAACCCTGGGATCCTTCAAGAAGCTGCTTGATGAGGGTGTCTGGTGATCAATAAGCTAATAACAACCAAATGAGCAAGATGGTGCGAATGGAGAGGTGTGTGTTTTGTAAACGTTCTTATGTTCTTATGGTGGAGAGGTGTGTGTTTGTGGAGCAGTGTGTGTCCTCTAGAGAGTTGTGTGAAAGTGGAGAGGTGTGTGTTTGTGGAGAGGTGTGTGTTTGTGGAGAGGTGTGTGTTTGTGGAGAGGTGTGTGTTTGTGGAGAGGTGTGTGTTTGTGGAGAGGTGTGTGTTTGTGGAGAGGTGTGTGTTTGTGGAGAGGTGTGTGATAGTGGAGAGGTGTGTGTTTGTGGAGAGGTGTGTGATAGTGGAGAGGTGTGTGATTGTGGAGAGGTGTGTGTTTGTGGAGAGGTGTGTGTTTGTGGAGAGGTGTGTGTTTGTGGAGAGGTGTGTGTTTGTGGAGAGGTGTGTGATAGTGGAGAGGTGTGTGTTTGTGGAGAGGTGTGTGTTTGTGGAGAGGTGTGTGTTTGTGGAGAGGTGTGTGTTTGTGGAGAGGTGTGTGTTTGTGGAGAGGTGTGTGTTTGTGGAGAGGTGTGTGTTTGTGGAGAGGTGTGTGTTTGTGGAGAGGTGTGTGTTTGTGGAGAGGTGTGTGTTAGTGGAGAGGTGTGTGTTTGTGGAGAGGTGTGTGTTTGTGGAGAGGTGTGTGTTTGTGGAGAGGTGTGTGATAGTGGAGAGGTGTGTGTTTGTGGAGAGGTGTGTGTTAGTGGAGAGGTGTGTGTTTGTGGAGAGGTGTGTGTTTGTGGAGAGGTGTGTGTTGGAGAGGTGTGTGGTTGTGGAGAGGTGTGTGTTTGTGGAGAGGTGTGTGATAGTGGAGAGGTGTGTGGTTGTGGAGAGGTGTGTGTTTGTGGAGAGGTGTGTGATAGTGGAGACGTGTGTGGTTGTGGAGAGGTGTGTGTTTGTGGAGAGGTGTGTGATAGTGGAGAGGTGTGTGGTTGTATATTGGAGAGGTGTGTGTTTGTGGAGAGGTGTGTGTTTGTGGAGAGGTGTGTGATAGTGGAGAGGTGTGTGTTTGTGGAGAGGTGTGTGTTTGTGGAGAGGTGTGTGTTTGTGGAGAGGTGTGTGTTTGTGGAGAGGTGTGTGTTTGTGGAGAGGTGTGTGATAGTGGAGAGGTGTGTGATTGTGGAGAGGTGTGTGTTTGTGGAGAGGTGTGTGTTTGTGGAGAGGTGTGTGTTTGTGGAGAGGTGTGTGTTTGTGGAGAGGTGTGTGATATTGGAGAGGTGTGTGTTTGTGGAGAGGTGTGTGGAGAGTGGAGAGGTGTGTGTGTGTGTGGAGAGGTGTGTGTTTGTGGAGAGGTGTGTGTTTGTGGAGAGGTGTGTGATAGTGGAGAGGTGTGTGGTTGTGGAGAGGTGTGTGTTTGTGGAGAGGTGTGTGTTTGTGGAGAGGTGTGTGATAGTGGAGACGTGTGTGTTTGTGGAGAGGTGTGTGTTTGTGGAGAGGTGTGTGTTTGTGGAGAGGTGTGTGATAGTGGAGAGGTGTGGAGAGGTGTGTGTTTGTGGAGAGGTGTGTGTGGAGAGGTTGTGGAGAGGTGTGTGTTTGTGGAGAGGTGTGTGTTTGTGGAGAGGTGTGTGATTGTGGAGAGGTGTGTGTGGAGAGGTTGTGGAGAGGTGTGTGTTTGTGGAGAGGTGTGTGTTTGTGGAGAGGTGTGTGTTTGTGGAGTGGAGAGGTGTGTGATAGTGGAGAGGTGTGTGTTTGTGGAGAGGTGTGTGATAGTGGAGAGGTGTGTGTTTGTGGAGAGGTGTGTGTTTGTGGAGAGGTGTGTGGAGAGGTGTGTGTTTGTGGAGAGGTGTGTGTTTGTGGAGAGGTGTGTGTTTGTGGAGAGGTGTGTGTTTGTGGAGAGGTGTGTGTTAGTGGAGAGGTGTGTGATAGTGGAGAGGTGTGTGTGTTTGTGGAGAGGTGTGTGATAGTGGAGAGGTGTGTGTTTGTGGAGAGGTGTGTGATAGTGGAGAGGTGTGTGGTTGTGGAGAGGTGTGTGTTTGTGGAGAGGTGTGTGATAGTGGAGAGGTGTGTGATAGTGGAGAGGTGTGTGTTTGTGGAGAGGTGTGTGTTTGTGGAGAGGTGTGTGTTTGTTGGAGAGGTGTGTGGTTGTGGAGAGGTGTGTGTTTGTGGAGAGGTGTGTGATAGTGGAGAGGTGTGTGTTTGTGGAGAGGTGTGTGGAGAGGTGTGTGTTTGTGGAGAGGTGTGTGATAGTGGAGAGGTGTGTGGTGGAGAGGTGTGTGTTTGTGGAGAGGTGTGTGTTAGTGGAGAGGTGTGTGTTTGTGGAGAGGTGTGTGAGTGGAGAGGTGTGTGTGGAGAGGTGTGTGTGGAGAGGTGTGTGATAGTGGAGAGGTGTGTGATTGTGGAGAGGTGTGTGTGTGGAGAGGTGTGTGAGTGGAGAGGTGTGTGATTGTGGAGAGGTGTGTGTTTGTGGAGAGGTGTGTGTTTGTGGAGAGGTGTGTGTTTGTGGAGAGGTGTGTGATTGTGTGGTTGTGGAGAGGTGTTTGTTTGTGGAGAGGTGTGTGATAGTGGAGAGGTGTGTGTTTGTGGAGAGGTGTGTGATAGTGGAGAGGTGTGTGGTTGTGGAGAGGTGTGTGTTTGTGGAGAGGTGTGTGTTAGTGGAGAGGTGTGTGTTTGTGTTTGTGGAGAGGTGTGTGTTTGTGGAGAGGTGTGTGGTTGTGGAGAGGTGTGTGTTTGTGGAGAGGTGTGTGATAGTGGAGAGGTGTGTGTTTGTGGAGAGGTGTGTGATAGTGGAGAGGTGTGTGATTGTGGAGAGGTGTGTGTTTGTAGTGATAGTGGAGAGGTGTGTGTTTGTGGAGGTGTGTGAATAGTGGAGGTGTGTGATAGTGGAGAGGTGTGTGTTTGTGGAGAGGTGTGTGTTTGTGGAGAGGTGTGTGTTTGTGGAGAGGTGTGTGATAGTGGAGAGGTGTGTGGTTGTGTGAGAGGTGTGTGTTTGTGGAGAGGTGTGTGATAGTGGAGAGGTGTGTGTTTGTGGAGAGGTGTGTGTAGTGGAGAGGTGTGTGATTGTGGAGAGGTGTGTGTTTGTGGAGAGGTGTGTGATAGTGGAGAGGTGTGTGTTTGTGGAGAGGTGTGTGTTTGTGGAGAGGTGTGTGATTGTGGAGAGGTGTGTGTTTGTGGAGAGGTGTGTGTTTGTGGAGAGGTGTGTGTTTGTGGAGAGGTGTGTGTTTGTGGAGAGGTGTGTGTTTGTGGAGAGGTGTGTGTTTGTGGAGAGGTGTGTGTTTGTGGAGAGGTGTGTGTTTGTGGAGAGGTGTGTGATAGTGGAGAGGTGTGTGTTTGTGGAGAGGTGTGTGTTTGTGGAGAGGTGTGTGTGTGTTTGTGGAGAGGTGTGTGTTTGTGGAGAGGTGTGTGTGGAGAGGTGTGTGGAGAGGTGTGTGTGTGTGTTTGTGGAGAGGTGTGTGATAGTGGAGAGGTGTGTGTTTGTGGAGAGGTGTTTGTTTGTGGAGAGGTGTGTGTTTGTGGAGAGGTGTGTGTTTGTGGAGAGGTGTGTGATAGTGGAGAGGTGTGTGTTTGTGGAGAGGTGTGTGTTTGTGTGAGAGGTGTGTGTTTGTGGAGAGGTGTGTGTTTGTGTGGTTGGAGAGGTGTGTGATAGTGGAGAGGTGTGTGATTGTGGAGAGGTGTGTGTTTGTGGAGAGGTGTGTGATAGTGGAGAGGTGTGTGTTTGTGGAGAGGTGTGTGATAGTGGAGAGGTGTGTGGAGAGGTGTGTGGAGAGGTGTGTGTTTGTGGAGAGGTGTGTGATGTGTGGAGAGGTGTGTGTTTGTGGAGAGGTGTGTGATAGTGGAGAGGTGTGTGTTTGTGGAGAGGTGTGTGTTTGTGGAGAGGTGTGTGATAGTGGAGAGGTGTGTGTTTGTGGAGAGGTGTTTGTTTGTGGAGAGGTGTGTGATAGTGGAGAGGTGTGTGTTGTGTGGGAGAGGTGTGTGATAGTGGAGAGGTGTGTGGTTGTGGAGAGGTGTGTGTTTGTGGAGAGGTGTGTGATAGTGGAGAGGTGTGTGTTTGTGGAGAGGTGTGTGATAGTGGAGAGGTGTGTGTTTGTGGAGAGGTGTGTGTTTGTGGAGAGGTGTGTGTTTGTGGAGAGGTGTGTGATAGTGGAGAGGTGTGTGTGGAGAGTTGTGGAGAGGTGTGTGTTTGTGGAGAGGTGTGTGATAGTGGAGAGGTGTGTGTTTGTGGAGAGGTGTGTGTTTGTGGAGAGGTGTGTGATAGTGGAGAGGTGTGTGTTTGTGGAGAGGTGTGTGTTTGTGGAGAGGTGTGTGATAGTGGAGAGGTGTGTGTTTGTGGAGAGAGGTGTGTGTTTGTGGAGAGGTGTGTGTTTGTGGAGAGGTGTGTGTTTGTGGAGAGGTGTGTGATAGTGGAGAGGTGTGTGTTTGTGGAGAGGTGTGTGTTTGTGGAGAGGTGTGTGTTTGTGGAGAGGTGTGTGATAGTGGAGAGGTGTGTGTTTGTGGAGAGGTGTGTGTTTGTGGAGAGGTGTGTGATATGTGGAGAGGTGTGTGTTTGTGGAGAGGTGTGTGATTGTGGAGAGGTGTGTGTTTGTGGAGAGGTGTGTGTTTGTGGAGAGGTGTGTGATAGTGGAGAGGTGTGTGTTTGTGGAGAGGTGTGTGAGAGGTAGTGGAGAGGTGTGTGTTTGTGGAGAGGTGTGTGATAGTGGAGAGGTGTGTGATAGTGGAGAGGTGTGTGTTTGTGGAGAGGTGTGTGTTTGTGGAGAGGTGTGTGTTTGTGGAGAGGTGTGTGTGGAGAGGTGTGTGGAGAGGTGTGTGATAGTGGAGAGGTGTGTGTTTGTGGAGAGGTGTGTGTTTGTGGAGAGGTGTGTGATTGTGGAGAGGTGTGTGTTTGTGGAGAGGTGTGTGTTAGTGGAGAGGTGTGTGATTGTGGAGAGGTGTGTGTTTGTGGAGAGGTGTGTGTTTGTGGAGAGGTGTGTGATAGTGGAGAGGTGTGTTGTTGTGGAGAGGTGTTTGTTTGTGGAGAAGTGTGTGATATTGGAGAGGTGTGTGGTTGTGGAGAGTTGTGTGTTTGTGGAGAGGTGTGTGATAGTGGAGAGGTGTGTGGTTGTGGAGAGGTGTGTGTTTGTGGAGAGGTGTGTGATAGTGGAGAGGTGTGTGTTTGTGGAGAGGTGTGTGATTGTGGAGAGGTGTGTGATTGTGGAGAGGTGTGTGTTTGTGGAGAGGTGTGTGATATTGGAGAGGTGTGTGGTTGTCTAGAGATGTTTTTTTGTGGAGAGGTATGTGAAGCTGGAATTCAAAGGGGGGATGTAGTCTGCATCTAATCAGAGAGTTTCTTGCTAAAACAAAAGTAAAGTGATTGGTTTTTTCCCTTTACATTGTTACATTGTTTGTTAGCTTTGGATAATATTTATTGAAAAGAGGCTCAATCAGTGAGATCTTCAGTGATCAGGAGAGATGGAGATTGACAAATTTGTTCAGTAATCTCAGTGGGGCGGTCCCCGTAAAGCCTTTCACTGGGACGCGGAAAGGAATTATTATAATAATCTCTGTTTTTCTGTCTTTATTTCACTTTTTAATCTCTCAATGGGTGAATTTAAAATTGTGAGTTTAAATATTAATGGGTGTAGAGATGTGCTAAAAAAGACCTGCACTACACTAAGAAACTCATATTCAGGGCCTTAGCCAGCCATGAATAATCGTGAGGGACTTGTCTGTGCACCCAACACTAAAGTTTTTATAACCGAAGAAAAAAGCTAGAAGGACATTATTACATCTTGTTTATTCAAATAGAAAAGTTTTGTTAACAGGTTAACAGGTTTGAATAAGATACTGTTAGAGAATGGGGAGGGGATGTTGTTTAAAGACTTGGGAAGGGAAGTTGTTTTAAGTCACAGGTCGTCTCTGAGTGCAGGATTAGCAGTTTGATTCTAAACCTCTTTCCCTTACCATCGATGAGGTAGTTAAAGGACGCCTGCTCTTAGTACAGGTGCTAATTGAGCAGAAGATGCTTGCTGTTATAAATATTTACACACCCACCGATGGTAGGGAAAGAGTAGCATTTTTACAGACTTTAGACAATGCCCAGGCAGACTGCCAGCCAGACAAATATCTTTTTCTGGCCGGATAATGACAAGGTGGATAGAAATCACACTGAGCCATATGCACAGTCTACCAGAGAGCTGCATAGGATTTTAGAGAAAATATGAAATGCAAGATGTATGGAAACATTTTCACATGAATAAAAGGCAGTGCACATGGGTAAAGGTCAGGGGTAATGCCCTCACTCTGGCCAGATTAGACCAGTCTTACTGTTTTAAACATCCTTTTGCAATTTAAAATCCTGTTTTATCCCCTCTACTGGCTTATCTGATCACTGCTGGATAGTCTCCAGTTTTTAATCCCCTCTTTAAAGACCAATAGTGCCTGTTGGCATTTAACACACTTTTGACATGCTTGATGTAATCTGGTGTTTTAGTGGTGTCCTATGTGATAACAAAGTCATGATAACGAACTAAGCATCAATCTTTAATTGTTGAGTTATCTGATCTCTGTTTAAACTATTAAGGTTATTTGATTTTGTGGAAATGTTTTTGTTTTTGTTGTACTGTCTAATTTAATTGAAAATAAAGTGTGGGTAAAAGTGAAATATCTCTCTCTCTCACTCTCCCTGCCTCTCTCGCAGTCAAAATAAAATTAGAAAAAAGTCTTATGGCATGAAAATAGAATTACATTTTCCCATAGCACTTAAACAACAAAGATCAATAGAGACACAATACAAACAGATAACACCCCTCCCCCGCTTGTTCCCCTTTCCTTTTGCCCCTCCCTCCCCATATGCATCCAGCCCATTACCACCCCCCAGCCCTTTCCATATTTGCAGTATCAATCATGAACAATAATGTGTGTTCCCTGTACAGAGTGTCTAGGCTGTTTTTCTCAGGCTGTGGCAGCTACATACTGGGCAGTGAGCTATGCTGTCTGCTGCTGTTCTCCCACAGGGCTGATATTTATTCTGTGTCAGTGAGTAAAGAGAATTCTGTTGCTTGATTGGCCGATTTGGGGAAGAACGTGTCCCTAGTTTGTTTGATTTGGGGGCAGTGTAACAGTGTCCCGATCTCTCCCAGATCACAGTGACAGCACAGCCTCTTTTATTGGTTATCCAAGATTTTTTATGCTGGTCAGTTGGTCCCTGAGTCTGTATTTGGTCAAGATCTGCCTTTGTTTAGTATTTTTAACCCTGACAAGATATTCTGCCAGGGTAAACTATTTTTTTAGGGCCAGATATCATTCTAGTTTATTATGTGATTTAATTTCATTTTTCCAATGGGATTTATGTTTGTTTTCCAAGTTTAAATAATTTTTTTCTCATTTTTGATGCTGGGAGTTTTTTGCTGGAGTTGTCCTGAAGCTCTCTCATGTTAATTTGGTTGAACATAAAAACATAAGAACATAAGAAAGTTTACAAACGAGAGGAGGCGATTTGGCCCATCTTGCTCGTTTGGTTGTTAGTAGCTTATTGATCCCAGAATCTCATCAAGCAGCTTCTTGAAGGATCCCAGGGTGTCAGCTTCAATAACATTATAGGGGAGTTGATTCCAGACCCTCACAATTCTCTGTGTAAAAAAGTGCCTCCTATTTTCTGTTCTGAATGCCCCTTTGTCTAATGTCCATTTGTGACCCCTGGTCCTTGTTTCTTTTTTCAGGCTGAAAAAGTCCCTTCGGTCGACACTGTCAATACCTTTTAGAATTTTGAATGCTTGAATTAGGTCGCCACGTAGTCTTCTTTGTTCAAGACTGAACAGATTCAATTCTTTTAGCCTGTCTGCATATGACATGCCTTTTAAGCCCGGAATAATTCTGGTCGCTCTTCTTTGCACTCTTTCTAGAGCAGCAATATCTTTTTTATAGCGAGGTGACCAGAACTGCACACAATATTCAAGATGAGGTCTTACTAGTGCATTGTACAGTTTTAACATTACTTCCCTTGATTTAAATTCAACACTTTTCACAATGTATCTGAGCATCTTGTTAGCCTTTTTTATAGCTTCCCCACATTGTCTAGATGAAGACATTTCTGAGTCAACAAAAACTCCCAGGTCTTTTTCATAGATTCCTTCTCCAATTTCAGTATCTCCCATATGATATTCATAATGCATATTTTTATTTCCAGCGTGCAGTACCTTACACTTCTCTCTATTAAATGTAATTTGCCATGTGTCTGCCCAGTTCTGAATCTTGTCTAGATCATTTTGAATGACCTTTGCTGCTACAACAGTGTTTGCCACTCCTCCTACCTTTGTGTCGTCTGCAAATTTAACAAGTTTGCTTACTATACCAGAATCTAAATCATTAATGTAGATTAGGAATAGCAGAGGACCTAATACTGATCCCTGTGGTACACCACTGGTTACCACACTCCATTCTGAGGTTTCTCCTCTAATCAGTACTTTCTGTTTTCTACATGTTAACCACTCCCTAATCCATGTACATGTGTTTCCTTGAATCCCAACTGCGTTCAGTTTGAGAATTAATCTTTTGTGCGGGACTTTGTCAAAAGCTTTCTGGAAATCTAAATAAACCATGTCATATGCTTTGCAATTACCCATTAGCGATGTTGCATCCTCAAAAAAAATCAAGCAAGTTAGTTACACACGATCTCCCTTTCCTAAAACCATGTTGACTGTCTCCCAGGACCCTGTTACCATATAGGTAATTTTCCATTTTGGATCTTATTATAGTTTCCATAAGTTTGCATATAATAGAAGTCAGGCTTACTGGTCTGTAGTTACCTGGTTCAGTTTAGTTTCCCTTTTTGTGGATCGGTATTGCGTTTGCAATTTTCCAGTCTGTCGGTACCACCCCTGTGTCAAGAGACTGCTGCATGATCTTGGTTAGCGGTTTGTAAATAACTTCTTTCATTTCTTTGAGTACTACTGGGAGGATCTCATCCGGCCCAGGGGATTTGTTTATTTTAAGAGCTCCTAGTCCCTTTAACACTTCTGCCTCAGTTATGCTAAAGTTATTTAAAACTGGATAGGAACTGGATGACATGTGGAGCATGTTGTCAGTATCTTCCTTTGTAAAAACTTGTGAAAGGTAATCATTTAATATATTTGCTATTTTTTTTTCTTCATCTACGATTTTGCCATTTGTATCTCTTAAACATTTAATCTCCTCTTTGAATGTTCTCTTGCTGTTGTAATATTGGAAAAACATTTTGGAATTGGTTTTAGCTCCCTTAGCAATGTTCATTTCTATTTCTCTCTTGGCCTTTCTAACTTCCTTTTTGACTTGCATTTGCAGTTCCGTGTACTCTTTCTGTGTACTTTCTTTTTGGTCCTTTTTTAATGCTCTGTAAAGTGCCTTTTTTCACTGAATATTTTTTAATTGATCTATTAAACCATTTTGGCAATTTAGTTTTACATTTAGATTTGTCTACTTTAGGGATGTAATTGTTTTGCTCCTCTAGTACTACATTTTTGAAGAACAACCATCCTTCTTCTGTGGGTGTTTTCTCTATTTTACTCCAATCTACTTCTGTTAGTCTCTGTTTCATACCTTCATAGTTTGCTTTTCTAAAATTGTAAGCCTTAGCTTTAGTCTTTTCTTTTGGGGTTTTAAAAAACACTTCAAATGAGACCATGTTGTGGTCTGAGTTTGCCAGTGGTTCTCTGACCTCTGTTTTAGTTATTCTGTCTTCGTTATTTGAAAAGACTAAATCAAGGCATGCCTCCTCTCTAGTTGGTGCCTTGACAAATTGTGTTAGGAAGCAGTCATTTGTCATTTCCACCATTTCAATTTCTTCCTTCATGCTACCCATCGGGTTTTCCCATTTTATATGGGGGAAGTTGAAATCCCCCATTAGTATGGCTTCTCCTTTGCTACATGCATTTCTAATGTCATTGTATAACAGATTATTTTGCTCACCGTCTGAATCTGGCGGTCTATAGCATGCTCCTATTATTATGCCTTTTGAATTTTTGTCCGTTATTCTGACCCATATTGATTCGGCTTTATTTTCTTTGTCCAGGTTTAACACCTGGGTTTCAAGACTGTTTCTTATATATAGCGCTACCCCTCCTCCTCTTCTGTCCTGCCTGTCTTTCCTATACAGTGTATACCCACAAATATTATATTCGTCCCCATCACTCTCAGACAACCACGTTTCTGTAAAACCTATCACATCATAGTTAATTGTTAGTGCAGTAGCTTCAAGTTCTAGAATTTTGTTTCTGATACTTCTAGCATTTAGATAAATACATTTAATGGTTGTCTTACCTGAGTTGTTGTTCTTGCTTTGATGCGGTCTCCCTTCTGGTTTTTTTTTTATTTCTCCCCCCTTCCTTTCTAGTTTAAATGCTTCTGAACCTGCTCGAGGATTGGTTCCCTTGTTATTTAAGTGCAGTCCGTCCCGTCTATACAGATAGTCCTCGTTGTAGAATGTGGTCCAATGATCAAGATAGGTGAAGCCTTGCCGTGTGCGCCATGCGTTTTGATTAATTATTTCCAGCTGTCCATATGGTCCTTTGCAAGGTGCTGGTAGTATACCAGAAAAGACCACAGTTTTGGTTTTCTCTTTTAATTTCCTTCCTAGCTCTCTGAATTTGTTTTGCAGGGATTTTGGTCTGTCTCTTCCAATGTTGTTTGTACCGATGTGGGCGACTACTACCGGGTCGTCTCCTGTTCGTTCCAGGAGCCTGTCCACGTTCTCAGTGATGTGCTTGACCGAGGCTCCCGGAAGGCAGCACACTGTTGTAGTAAGGGGGTCCAAACTGCGAATTGAACTTGCTGTGTTTCTCAATATGGAGTCCCCAACAATCATGACCTCCCTTCTTTTTGCTGTCTGGTCACCACTGTCAATAGGGTCCTGGATGTTGTTTCTTTCATTCTCTTGTTGTTGGTTCTGCTCATCAAAATTCTGAAGTGACTCAAATTTGTTGGTTGTTTTGATTTCTGGTGGTTGTGTTTGACGAAGTTTCTTTTTTTCCTTGCTTCTGCCTACCTGAACCCAGCTGTTCTGACCTTCTATCTCCCTGGTGGCTTTCAGTCTGTTAGGGGTGATGCAGACTTCCATGAATTGTGGGTGTGCCAGTTCCTCAAGATCCTGTTGCTGTCGCCCATCTTCCAGCTCCATTTCTAGCATACTTACAAGTTTATGCAAATCCTGGATCGCGCGGCACTTTACGCACACTTGGTTTAGCTCTGCTGGGTTTTCTTGGATTTCCCACATCAAGCAGGTGTCACAGATTACTGGCTTGAAGACCATGTTGAGGGTTTTTTTTTTTGAAGTTTAGTTTCTTCTGCAGTCGTCAACCTGCTTTCAAACTGCTTCTAAACTGCTCTGTACTTTTCCACGCCTGTACTTCTCCCACTCGCTGTCGCTTCCACTCGCTGTCGCTGGGAAGACTGCCTCGTTTAACTGCGTTGTTCTGCTGTGCTGTTGGCTCCTCCCCTCACCCGTGTCTCAGAACGGCGCTGAATTTGAATCAGCTGCTCCGAGTTTCACTTTGTTTGTTATCAGAAAAACACACGTGGCTGTCTGACTTTGAGCTGCTGCTGTGTTTCCCCAATGTCCTCTGTTTTCTGATTAAAGCAATTAAAGATGCAATTTCTCCTTTCTGCTTCGAAACTGCTCTGTACTTTTCCACGCCTGTACTTCTCCCACTCGCTGTTGCTTCCACTCGCTGTCACTGGGAAGACTGCCTTGGGCTGGGCTCCGCAGTGCTGTGTGCTGGTAGGACTGTGGACCAGTCTGCTGTAGATGGATCCAATAATTCAGCGCTCGTTTCTGTATGCAGTGGAGTAAGAGGACTTGACCCAGTTCAGCCCTGCAGACGCTGCTGGCTGCACTCCTATGAACCTGCAGTTTTCTGCAGAATTCTAAATGCAAATTTTCTGTTGGGTTTTGATCCCATTTGTTATAATCGGGGTTCATAAGGGGATCCCAAACTTCACTACCATGCGGAAGAATTGGCTGAATGACGCTGCAAAAAAAATATTGGTGGTTTAATTTTGTAAAGCTGATTTTTTTATCGCAAGCCCTTGTCTTTGAATGCATTTATAGCCAGGTTAAAACCCCCTGACGCTCTGATCAGAACCAGGTAGATGTAACTGGTGCTGCTCTAAGGTGAGAGTGAAGCGGTGCCAGTTTCCCTGAGATCTGGCTTTCTTCTGGTATATCATAGCTCTGGTCTTGTCCAGATTCCTCATGGCAGTGCCCTAGCAATGCCAGACTCCACTGCAGCCCCTGCTCTCTGGGCAACAGCAGGACCATGTCATCTGCGTAGAGCAGGGATTTAATTTCTTTGTCTTGTAAAGTGAGTCCAGGGGCTGCAGGCTGCTCCAGCAGCGTGGCCAATTCGTTAATGTAGATGTTGAGCTCAGACTGCAGCCCTGTCTCACTTCAAGACCTTGGATGAAAAACTCTGTCCTTCGGTTGCCTGTTTTCATACCGCACTTATTCTGTGTGCACATTGACTTAATGATGTCAGAGACTTTACCCCCTCACCACTTTCAAGAATTCAGGGGAATGACCTGGATGCCAAATTCAGTCAAATGCTTTTTTTAAATCTATAAAACATGCAAATGCTTTTCTTTCATTTTTGTGGTGGACATGTTTGTTAATAAGGGTGTGTAGGGTGTATATGGTCAGAGGTGCGGTGGTTTGGTAGAAAGCCAATCTGACTTACTCAGGACACTGTGTTCGGTAAGGAAGGACATTATTTGGCATTAATGATACTAGTTACTGCTCACACAGATACCTCTGTAATTGTTGGGGTCTAATTTGCCTCCACTTTTGTGAATTAGGTTTATAAGCCCTTGGTTCCATATGTCAGGGAAACAACCCGCGCACAAAATGAGGTTGAATAATTTGAGCAGGTCCTCCTGCAGCCTGAGAATGCTGTGTTTCAGCATGTCGTTGTTGATGCTGTCCGCTCGCAGGTTTTCCTGGGACTCTCTCTCTGCTGTCTCCCTCAGTCTCTCTCTCTCTCTCTCTCTCTCTCTTTCTCAGAGATCTGAAGTTGGACAATGTAATGCTGGACTCCGAGGGTCACATTAAGATCACCGATTTCGGGATGTGTAAGGAGGGGGTGATGGAGGGGGGCAGCACTCGGACATTCTGCGGGACTCCAGACTACATAGCACCTGAGGTGATCCCCCCCACTCCACTTTCTCTCCGTCCCTCCCTGTCTCTCTGTATCACCATCACCATATAACAATCTCACTGTCTCGCTATCCCTCCCTCTCCCTTTTTTCATGCCTCTCTCTTTCTTTTGTATTGCAAATTGTAGGTCTGTGAACTGGTGCGAGTGGTGTGGTAACAGAGTGAATGTACAAACAGTATTGTACTCCCAAAACGTCTGTGTTTATTATATAAAAACAAAAAGGGCTCCCCATCTACCAACGATGGTATCAGGGGGTTGTGGACGCGTGGTGGGTAATTCACTGACCCACAGGAAACAGAAGGACGTACTTGAAACACCACACAGGTGCCCAGTTTTATTTAGTTATTTATTTTTCTCTTTTAGCCCAGAGAGGGCACTGTTGTCCATGACCTGACTACCAGTGATGGTAGACAGGACCACAGGAACACCAATGTCAGTAAACATTCAACTGCGGGCGCAGGTGCTCAAAAGAATAATCAAAAACACAAAGAAAAAAGGGAAAATAAAACCCAGTAATAAAACTACAAAATAAAGGTGCTGCGGTGCTGCACAGGCAGCAACCCCTGGGGCGCGGTACCCGCATGGCGTGACGGGACCCGTTCCTAGCAGGCTGTTGAACGACAGCCTGTAGTCGGTACGGACAGACAGGGTTGACCAAGCTGTATCCCCGCTACCACTGACTTTTTGGTTCCTCTTTAGATTCCTTTCAGGGCTCCCGGATGTTCTCGGTACTGGAAAGACCTTCCAGAAGCTCGGAAATTCTCAAGAAAGTCCAGACCTGAGGGGCCGGCAAATCCTATGAGGGACCTAGGTCTCGAAGGTGGTGCGATGCCACGTGAGAGAGATCTATTGTCCCTTCTGAGACTCGCACCTTTTGGCGTCAGCACAGATATCCCCCTGTTACAGGGGGGTACAATGGGTTGCAGGAGAGGAAACGGAACAAGAAGTCGGACCTTGCACAGACTCTCTCCCGAAGCAGTGTGGTTTGGCGGGGTGCGTTCAGTGATGGGAGAGTCATGTTGGTAAGTCAAGTGACGTGGATACTGACGTCTGGCTCCATTCTACAGGACAAGGACCAGCACTATGAACGCACCAGAAGTCAGCACAGATCTCCCCCTGTTACAGGGGGGTACATGGCTGGTTTGCACACCAAAACAAAACAACAACAATAAATCCACAGTCCACACACCCTTGCACGAAATTGTGCTCTTCAAGCAGTGTGGTTGTGGTGATGCTGGTGTCGTCAGGTGAGGGTAGAGCTCAGTTGGTTGGGCTGGCTCTGGCTGCAGCCACTGGCTCCATTCTCCTCTACAAGAACAAACACGTAACAGAAACAAACAAACAAAAGCTCCAGCCATATGTTACGTTTCAGCACAAGGCCAGTACTCATGCATCGGTTTCTCTTTGTACTCCCCAACTCCTCCCTGCAAGCAGCTTCATGCTTCTTCCAAGATGGATGACTTCCAGTTTCCACCCACCATCGAGTTTATCCCTCTATGGGGAAGTGTACTACCATCCTTACACAGCGCCCTTTCTGGTCGGGAGGGAGATTTATAGCATCAATTCTTTCTCTCTTTATCATTTATAAGCATCACGTTCGTCTCTTGTTCATTTATTAATACGTGAATCACATCCCAACTAAGCGACACTGCTCTAGGTATATATATATATATAATACATCTATGAAGGTCATAAGTAAATGGTAGCTGTTGTGATTCCGGCCTGTGATTGGTAAAACCGCATCATAGGAGCACTCTGTATCACCATCACAGCATATAACAATGCTCTACTGTCTCGCTATATAATATATATATATATATATATATATATGATATCTCTCTGGCCTGTGATTGGTTAAAACCTCATCACAGGAGGACAAATAGATTAAACTATTGCCCTAACATCCTTACACCGCCATATTGGTCTGTCACGTGACCGATTCAAATTGCTGTCAGTCCCGCCCCTTTTCAAAGGAACACCTTTCTCCCCTGCACTCCTCACAACAAGAGAAAATGGCTGAAGAAAGATTCTGTAATTTAACAGAACACCGAGTTACAGAAAATTAATTACAAAAGCAAGATGCTCCAAACACTAAAATGGTGATTAAAACACCACTGTTGCTGTTTTCTGACTTTCTGAAATTCAAACAAATTTATCTCAACGAAAACAAATCCGATATAAACTGGATTGTGCAGCAGTCAGCAAACCAGACAGAGACGGAGAAAAACGTTGATGCACCGTGTACACAATTTTTTTTTTTTTTTTTTTGTTCTGGGTAGTAAGTGTTATTTCCTAATTGCTTATGCCTCAAAAGTATAGAAAATGGCTATTATTCCCCACAAACTTTGCTTTCAATTTTTTTTTTTTTTTTTTTGCTTATCTATTTCCTAATTGCTTATGCCTCAAAAGTATAGAACATGGCTATTATTCCCCACAAACTTTGCTTTTGTGACCAGGACAGTGATATTTCAAAATATCACTATTTCCAATGGGAAAACAGGCAATTGTGTGTATTTTACAGTTGTAGCACTGTTGCTACATATGTGGGTGTAATTTTCACGCACCTGTCTCTTTAATTAAAGGCAGTAGCCTGGCCAGGCCAACCTATAAAAACTACATTTCCCAGTATCCATTTCTTTCTTTCTTACTCCCCATTGGTCCATTCAAAATTTCATCTACCAATCCTCTCACACAGTCAATCTTGACCTGTCTCTTATTTCTCTGATTGTGGGGGGTTGGGGTGTGTTGGTTTTGTTTGTCCTGTAGCTAGCATCTTTGTGAGAGAGTCTGTCTACCTTTAAAAACCTAATCTTTATATTGTTAGCTAGATATTATTCTTTAGCCTTTGTTTTCTTTTTGTCTGCTGCTTTAGTTTATTGTCTAGTTAACGTGTTTTGCTTAATTGGGTGGGTAGTTACTTTTGTGTTTTTTGCTGGAGTGTGTGGTTGTTTGTTTTTGCGCATCTGTTCTGGACTGTTTGCAACCTCAGTATTCATCAAACCTCCATTTCATCGCTCTCAATGTTTTTCATCTCTTGAAGACCTCAACATCATCGTTCACAGTTTCCCAAGGAATTATCTGAACTTCCATACCGGTTTGGTGAGCTTTTTCCATGGACTTTGTCATCGTCGTTGTTTTTGTTCTTTTGTTACTTTTTGGGACTTCATTACTATTTTGTTGATTTATATTTTGTGTTGCATTGTTTATTCATTCTGCATATTAATCATCCTCTGTGTCAGTAATTGTTAAATGGTTGTGGTTATCTTCTCAAGCTCTGCTGTGTATCTTCATTTATAATCTGTTTTCCTGGGTTTGTTTACTCTATATTCTTTTCTTTGTCACTCTGTCCCTAATTAATCTGTTTTCTACTTTAATTGTTGGTCTTATTCTTTTGGTTAAGCTTTGTGTTCCTTGGAATAAACCAGTTTTTGTGTAGTGAAATTGATGCATTGTGGCAACCCTGTTTTATTGCCAGTCACCCTTGCTGACTTATTTAGTTAATTATTCGGGCCAGTAGTACTCCTAAGGGAGGACACTACAGTTGCCTCTCAACTGTGTAGGGTGACCGTTACAGAGTGGTGGCCCGTACGGGGATCCTTTAGTGTCATAATAAATTTACTCCCCAAATTATCTGGTTAAAATTTAAGAGTGCACAATGTCTGACAAAGAGAATCACTCTTTGGATACCCTTAGCTTTTCTGAGTTTGTTAGGAGACCCCATGTTACCATTAGAGAGCCTGTCAATTAGTTAACTTCCTGCTTAAGTGACCTATATATTAGTCATGAAGAGTCAGCACTTATAGGGGTGATGATGATGAAGGGAATCTGACTGACAGGGGTGCTATTGAGCAAATGTGTGAGCAGATCCAGCAACTCACCCAGCGAGTGGAGCAACTGGAGAGTGACTTCACCCACAACCAGGAGAGCACTTTTAACAGGGAAGAGTCCTTGAGAGGATATATCGATAGAAGATTTAATGAGATAAGTATGTTTACGGATGAAGGAATTGAAGAATTGGAAAAAGTCACAGTCAGTTGTTTTAAACGCCGGGATGCACTCTGGGCAGAGGAGCTTAAGAAGCTCCTAAGAAAAACCAGCACACCTCGTCTGCCTCTACTTTTCCCATCTACCACCTCAGGAAGCCTATCGTTACCACCACAGTTCTCATTTGAGAGGGCGTTAAATGGTTCCAGAGGTAATCTTCCTCAAGTGAAGCTGCCAATTAAAATCAACTTCCCGGAGTTTGGAGAGGAACCCAACACTGATGCCATCGAGTCTGTGGATAAGTGTGACGAGTTCCTTGCTCTGCGGCCAATGTCCGATTGTGAGATTCTTGCTACACTCTCAACCAATCTGAAGGGTTCGGCAAAGAGCTGGTGGGAGGCGGAGCGCCAGGGCTTTCAAACCTGGCAGGTATTCAAGGGGGTGTTCCGTCAAGCCTTTCTGCCTTAGACTTCCAGGCGGAGATCAAGGATCGGCTCTGATCCAGGGTGCAGCTGCTCAGTGAGCAAATAAGGGATTTTGCCTATGATTATCGTGCACTGTGCCTGCGCTGGAAGCCAGATTGGGAAGAGGTGCAGGTAGTGCGATGGATACTTACAACAGTAATCCCAAACTAGCCAGCTGTCTCAGAGGAGCTGTGAGGACGGTGGCAGATCTGGTACGGGTGGGTACCCAGGTGGAGCGTGACAACACTGCCCAAAAAGAATACTGGGCCAAAGCCAACTCCAACCAAGCATCCCTTGGCAAGAAAGGTAACCGTGTGGCCTCCAAGAAGCCTGCTGAAGTCAGTGTGGTGAATCCAGAGGAGAAGATAAAAGTACAGCCGCTCCCAAAACTGTCTGTTCTGGTGGTGAACATGGAGACAAGAGGGTTCCATGGGCCTGCCCTTCTGGATACGGGATGTACTTTCACACTCATGCAGGAGAGCCTGTGGAGGAAGATTTCTCGACCAGGGGAAGTACTGGACTCCGCTCATAACTGGAAGTTCTCATTGGCCGATGGACAGTCACACAGAGCCCTAGGAATGATACAACTTACTTACCTCTTCCATGATGAGATCTGGTTCTTGGATACTTACATCCTTGCAAATTCTCACTTAGCTTTCCCTATAATCCTATGCTTGGATTTTATGGAAAAGACTCACACTCAAATTGATATCCCTAACAAAAAGTACAGTGTAAAACGACTCCATAAATTCACTTACCATCCTTCTCGACAGGTATCGGAGTTACAAATTTTATGGTCGGAACACATACCTAACATGAGTTTGTATTTCTCTGGTAGTCTTCAGTTGCCTTCTATCGGTAATACCGAGTCAATCCAAACCACAACCGGGTCCGTGATGATATCATCTGACAACCAGGAGTGGTGTCAGTTGCAATTGGCAAGGCTCCAGCAGAAGGGGCTATCAGTCTGTACTGACCAGCTGGGAATAACGAAGGTGATTCGACACACCATAACCATGGAAGATGAGATTCCCATCCGAGGATATGCGTCTAGGGTGTCTCCCTTGAGGAAAGCTCTCATGAAGGTTATATATGATAACTTCGAGATGGAGTGGTCGAGCCATCTATCTCTCCTTGGTCATCCCCGGTGGTTTTAACTGAGAAAAAAGATGGTGGATATCGGTTCGGTGTCGATTATAGGAAATTGAATGCCAAGACCATCTTTGACGCCTATCCTATGCCACTCATACATGATATACTGGAATCCTTGAATGGTGCAACTGTGTTCAGTTCAATAGACTTACGCTCTGGGTATTGGCAAGTGGCACTGGACAAAAACAGCTGTGTTAAGACTGCTTTTTCCACACCTTTTGGACTTTACCAGTTTAATGTAATGCCATTTGGACTGAAACGCAGCTGCTACTTTTCAATGGCTTATGGAACGTGTGTTGGGAGACCTACGAGGGAAGGTGTGTTTTGTATACATTGATGACATCATCATGTATTCACCAACGGCGGTACAACACCTTAAAGACCTCGAAGCTGTTTTTCGGAAGCTCCATCAAGCCAACCTAATGCTGAATCTAAAAAAATGTAATTTCTTTAGACCTTCCCTTCACTTTTTAGGACATGTAGTGTCGGCGGAGGGTATAGCAGCTGATCCCCTGAAGCTAAAAGCCATACAGAATTATCCAGCACCTACTAACTTGAAAGAGGTGCAGTGGTTCCCGGGATTAGCGGGTTGGTACCATAAGTATATTCCCAAGTTTGCCAACACGACTGCTCCTCTTAATCGCCTTAAAATGAAAAATGTCCCATGGGAATGGGATGCAGAGTGTCAGGAAAGTTTTGAACTGCTAAAGGAAGCTTTGGTCAGTCTGCAGGTCCTGGCTCATCTTGATGTCAACAGGACTTTCAGAGTCTACACTGATGCAAGTGATGTAGGACTTGGAGCTGTGCTGACCCAATCTCACCAAGATGAGGAAAAGGCGATTTGCCTTTGCTTCCAAGTTACTCAACTCAGCTGAGAGAAACTACTCTACCTCTGAGAAGGAGCGTCTCGCTGTTGTCTGGTCAGTGGAGAAATGGCGGCATTATTTGGAGGGAGTAGAGTTTGAGGTGGTCACTGATCACGCAGCACTGTCCTGGGCTTTCAAGAATCCCAAGATTTCCTCCCGACTGACCTGTTGGACTCTCCGTCTGCAGCAGTTTACGCTTCATGTTCTCTACAGGAAAGGTAGTTTGAACATCGTGCCGGATGCACTCTCCAGGGTTCCTGTAATAACATCTTTAACCTCATCTATTGCAATCTGTGTAAGCCAAGCCTTTGCAAGCAGTGGGGACCTTCCGACCACTTTGGACCAGATTGCGGTTGCACAGTCTAAGGACCCTGCTATCGCCAAAATCATTAAAGATCTTGATAACACCACTGCCAGTGATGATCGTATTTCCTTTGTATTACAGCAAAGACTACTGTATCGTCGGGTGCCGATTGCTAATGAGAGGTATAGATTTCAGTTGATTATACCTAACTACTTCCTTCCATCAGTATTACCATGACAACCCCCTTGAAGGGCACCTTGGTAGAATGAAGACCTTACGGCACATCCTAGAGGTTGCCTGGTGGCCCACTGTACGAAAGGACACATGGAGCCATGTGAGAGAGTGTCACATTTGCCAGACCTACAAACCTTCGAACAAAAAGCCAGCCGGTTTCCTTCAATCCACGACGGTGAAGGAGCCTGGAGAGATGCTAGGTCTGGATTTAATGGGCCCTTTCCCAAGGAGTAAAAAAGGTAACTCTTACCTCCTTGTCATTGTCTACTACTACACCAAATGGGTTGAATTATTCTCCTTAAAGGATAGTAAAACTCCCAAAATTGTGAGTATCTTAATTCAGGACATTTTTACAAAATGGGGAACACCGCAACATCTTTTGTCAGACCGTGGTCCTCAATTTACCAGTCATCTACTCTCTGAGGTTTGCAAAACCTGGGGTGGTGATACAGAAACTTACCACCAGTTACCACCCACTAACCAATCTAACAGAACGAGTCAACCGCACTCTTAAAACCTATGATTGCTTCGTTTGTCGGAAACAACCATCAGATGTGGGATCAATGGCTACCGGTTCCGGTTTGCAATCAATACGGCCAAACATGATACCACAGGGTTCACACCAGCCAAATTGGCTCTGGGGCGGAACTTCAAAGGCCCTTTGGACCGTCTCTTTGCAGTTTCTCCTGCCCCTAACACGGATCCCTACCAACTCCTGGATCGCCAACAGGAAATGGCGAGAGAAGTAAGCAATCGTGTCTCTAAAGCCCAACAGCATCAAGTTCGGAATTACAATGCTCAGAGAGTACTCTGTCAGTATGCAGAAGGTGAGCTGGTCTGGATCAGATCACATCCCATATCTGATGCCTCTGGTAAGTTTTCCGCTAAGCTTGCACCTAAGTGGGTAGGGCCTGCGCTTATAACCAAAAAGTTAGGCCCTAACAATTATCGTATACGATGGGGAGAGTCCGATAAGCAGGAAACCATGAATGTAGTGAATCTTAAATGCTGTTATGGCGTTCATCCCTTGCACCTCCGGTGTGGGGGGGGTCGGATTATGTAGCACTGTTGCTACATATGTGGGTGTAATTTTCACGCACCTGTCTCTTTAATTAAAGGCAGTAGCCTGGCCAGGCCAACCTATAAAAACTACATTTCCCAGTATCCATTTCTTTCTTTCTTACTCCCCATTGGTCCATTCAAAATTTCATCTACCAATCCTCTCACACAGTCAATCTTGACCTGTCTCTTATTTCTCTGATTGTGGGGGGTTGGGGTGTTGGTTTTGTTTGTCCTGTAGCTAGCATCTTTGTGAGAGAGTCTGTCTACCTTTAAAAACCTAATCTTTATATTGTTAGCTAGATATTATTCTTTAGCCTTTGTTTTCTTTTTGTCTGCTGCTTTAGTTTATTGTCTAGTTAACGTGTTTTGCTTAATTGGGTGGGTAGTTACTTTTGTGTTTTTTGCTGGAGTGTGTGGTTGTTTGTTTTTGCGCATCTGTTCTGGACTGTTTGCAACCTCAGTATTCATCAAACCTCCATTTCATCGCTCTCAATGTTTTTCATCTCTTGAAGACCTCAACATCATCATTCACAGTTTCCCAAGGAATTATCTGAACTTCCATACCGGTTTGGTGAGCTTTTTCCATGGACTTTGTCATCGTCGTTGTTTTTGGTTCTTTTGTTACTTTTTGGGACTTCATTACTATTTTGTTGATTTTATATTTTGTGTTGCATTGTTTATTCATTCTGCATATTAATCATCCTCTGTGTCAGTAATTGTTAAATGGTTGTGGTTATCTTCTCAAGCTCTGCTGTGTATCTTCATTTATAATCTGTTTTCCTGGGTTTGTTTACTCTATATTCTTTTCTTTGTCACTCTGTCCCTAATTAATCTGTTTTCTACTTTAATTGTTGGTCTTATTCTTTTGGTTAAGCTTTGTGTTCCTTGGAATAAACCAGTTTTTGTGTAGTGAAATTGATGCATTGTGGCAACCCTGTTTTATTGCCAGTCACCCTTGCTGACTTATTTAGTTAATTATTCGGGCCAGTAGTGCTCCTAAGGGAGGACACTACAGTTGCTTCTCAACTGTGTAGGGTGACCGTTACACAGTATAATCATAAATCTCAAAAAACTACTCACTTCTAAATCTTGTAGTCATTTTTGTATTACTTTAGTATGAATACATGTTAATTTGGATTCATGTGTTTTTTTCTGACTATGTGAACGAAAAGACACACATTTGCCCGTTTTCCCATTGGAAATAGTGATATTTTGAAATATCACTGTCCTGGTCACAAAAGCAAAGTTTGTGGGGAATAATAGCCATTTTCTATACTTTTGAGGCATAAGCAATAAGGAAATAACACTTACTACCCAGGAACAAAATTGTGTTACACAGTGTAACCATACGGTATGAACCTCAAAAATATGCTCTGTTATTTAATTATTTTATTTATTTGCTGATAGGAGGCTCTGTGGTCCAGTGGTTAAAGAAACAGGTTTGTAACCTCCTTGTGCTGCGTCTTTGGGGTGAGACGTTGTTGTAAGTGACTCTGCAGCTGATGCATAGCTCACACACCCTAGTCCAGTATCTTGTAAAGTGCTTTGTGATGGTGCTCCACTATGAAAGACGCTATATAAAGATTATTATTATTATGCTGTATCAGCTATTTTTAAACAAGATAGTCGTATTTACAATCCAACCTTGCCTCTCATTTTCTTGACTGATTCATGTATTAAATCTGTACTGCAGACTCAGCCATAGTGAAGAATGAAATGCCCCTCGGGAAGACAATTGTTACCTCTAGCCTGCGGCTTTAGGCATTATATTCACCCCGGGGAATTACGCAATTATGCACCCGTGTAATTTTACACACGACATATCACTGCGAATAGGCGCATGATATTAAATACCGTATTCCGTCAAATTTAAGATGCAGCCCAAATTTACAACCCTCAATTTGAGGAAAAAATAAAACATCAAATAAATATGCATTTACAAAGACACAACCTCAATTACGCTATTGTATTGTTCAGAACTGACATCAAACAGTGTTGCTGTAGATTAACCACAGAGCTTCTTTATTATGCTGTACACTGTATAATACTTAAGATGGCGTCTCTGTAACACATACCACCACTCGCTCACGGCATCACACATCCTGGCAACAGCAAGCATAACAAAACACTCCATGGCATCAGGCAACATGTAGCCCAACAATCATAACAGCATTGAACTTCTGCTTGGCATGTCGAAAAATACGGGGGTCTGATCAGCATTTTTGACCTGTCCAGGCTGGTACTGTTTGTTAGATATGCTGAAATTGTAAACGGTTCTCTTGGAATTCCTCAGGAAGCTTGGTTTGTTTTTTCTTAGCAGTGTCACGTTGCCAATTGTGTATTCCGGCAGATGCCTTTGTTGTCTTTTCTCAGCAGTCAGTCACGTTGCTGTTTGTGTACTCGGGTAGTCACGTCTTCTGTTGTGATTTTAATACACTCATCACTATACTGACTCAAAGTTAAGATGCAGGCTATTTTTGAGAAGCATGTGGGAATATCACCTTAACAGAGAAGGACGGGGACAAATGTTGGATCATACTGAGGATCAAGGGAACATACATCGCTTTTGCCAGAAAATGCCACGACAAAAGGTCCCACGTTGGAAATATATCAGAAAAAGAAGAGAGTAAAAGATTTGCTTTGCTTTGCTTTGTACACAGTGAAGGTGGCACCCGATGCGATCCAGGGTGCTCTACCGCCAGGGGAAATTGGCATTGACTTGTTTTGATCATTGACAGCTGACAGTCTTCTTAATTTGAAAATGTTACCTTTCAGATACATAAATACAGTACAAATACATCTGATGCTGAACACAGAATCTTGCTGTATAATCTTGCCCTGTCCAATCGGAGGCAATCTCTTTTGGAAGAAAACTGAAAGAGCTAGTGTTCCTTTATTTCAATCTCGGAATTTAGAAAGACTTTATGTTAAAGATGAATAATCGATACCCAGGTAGTAAAAGGAGACGGGTTGAGTAATTTAAAACCTGTTTATGGGTACCCATGTCGACCTGTAATATATGTATATCACTTTTTTTTTTGGCACTCACCCGTGTCTAATCAGGATTGGCCCAGAACTTCAAAAAGATGACTGGGCGAAACCACTTTCTTCAACAGTTTTCACTGAATTTTGGAACTAACCCAGGTGAGTCTGGTTTCATCCAAAGCTTCAGCATCGATGCTGGACCAATCAAAGTTTGCCTATATCAAGGTACTGCAGGCAAAAAGACGCAGCATGCCCCTTTTATATTTTTAAATACTAAAATAAATCATTTTAACTCTTTGCAGTCCATTTATTCAGCGCCTGTCAGGCTTGTCGGGTCCAATTTATTTTCATACGGGTTGTTTATTTTACACACACTGATTAAAATATTTGTTTTCAGAGTAAAACAGATTTAAAAGGCATTGCATGGCAAAAGGACATCAGTATTGCATCTCCAGCCAAGCCCCAGCCCTTGTTCGCTGTATTTTTCACATACGTCTTTATAGACGTGCATATTGATCATTCCTCTCCTGATCACTCGTTTTATCACCAAACTCCTCAATAATGCGATCCCAGTCATTATTTTATTACTGTAACATCTCAGAAAGCTCTGCCAGTGTCTGTGATATTCTTTGAGCGCTGGATGCGGAAGCAGCTATCTCCTTTGTTTGTTTCTGTGTTATCTCTGTAGTGGATGGGGCTATCAGATACACCCTTTTTTTATTTTTTGGTTTCATTCGGCTCCTATCGGTCTCACTCGGCCATTGAAAGGTTTTCTTGGCTTTTTCCTGAGAAAAAATGACGAGACCTGCACTTGACGTCTTTTTGATGATGTCGGACAGGGTCCCACATTGCAAAATAAATATTAAACAGAAAACACAGGTCAGGCTGGGCAATGGCTTTCACCAACCCTGTATTTAGTTTCTTTTATAAATTACTCTCGCTCTGTTCTCTCCTCTGAACACCTGCTAAAAAAAACTCCTTCCTCCAAACAAAGGATTTTTCTCCCTTGATATCATGTGGCTGGAGCCTAATTATCAATTATTCAATCAGCTCCAGCCACATTCTCACATGTATTTTGGCAGGGATAGGAAACTAACCCCATCCCTGCCAACCACCACCAACCACGCTTCCTTCTCTGCCAGTTCCAAGGAAACTGCAATTTCTCTGGCCTTCTGCAGGCTGAGGTTAGCCTGTCAACAGCGCTTCTGTATCATCTCCCTATGTAGACCACAGACCCGCCTGTCACGAAGGGTGTCATTCAACACAGCATCAAATTCACAGAGCTTTTTTAGAACTGCTACATGTTGGGATTTTGTTTCTTCCTCTTGGTTCCTTTTATGAAACCGATCTGTAATCCCTACCGGCTTCATGGAAATGTGCGTCCACCAGCTCACCGACCTCGGCACCGCTTTCTTATATTTGGGGAGACAGTAATATCTGGTATTTTATATTGCGGATTGAGCAGACATGAGGCTTAGAGGTGCGTTCACAGCAATGTCTTATCTCACTGCAACAAAACTTCACTGAAACATATACGGTAAGCCACACAACAGAACTACACTGAAACATATACAGTAAGCCATACAGTACATAACATAGTCCAAATGCATTTTATTATCCACCAAAACCAGCCAATCAATATTTTGCACCGACAAAGCAACCAATCCTGTACCTGCAACTGCCGAGTCAGCCAATCACAGCCTGTCGGCTCGACGGGAGCTCAGACAGCACCTTTCGCAACAACAAACTGAGAGACATGGTTCAGTAATATTGCTCCATTCAGATATCTGGCATTGTCCAGATAAACTAGAAGCAGCTCGGACAGCATGGTTTCTCAGTGGAAGGATACCCGACGAATCATTACAAGATCAAGGTAAATCTAGGCTTTAAAGTCTTTTTTTTTTTTTTTTTTTTTTTTTTAAAGGAAAACAATGAGAAAGTGTTTTCTACTAGCTTTGAGCACTGAACTAACTGGCTAGCAAGGGTACAAAATAAACACTCAGTATAATTTATTTCTGTAAATAAAGTGTTTATTTTAAATACATCAACAAGACACATTTTCTAATTAAGCGATAGAGCTCTTCGATGCGGGCTCTACTGTGTGGTAAATAACTGCGACTGGAGTTATGCGTCCCGAGTCAAAGGCGAGGGCTCTAACAAAAGTCAAGGTCATCTACCACCTGGTAGAGCTCTCATCAAGAGGGCTCTATCATTATTAGAAAACAATGTATTTCTTTATTTTCTCTTTAAAAAAAAAAAAAAAATTATTTACCTTGAACTTCTGAATTTCGCCAGTTAACATTCTGCTGAGGAAAATAGTCCCTAACATGATTAGAATAGAAAAACGACAACACGTAGAGAAAACGTTGCTATTATTATTATTGCTAACATATTTATTTATTTATTTATTGGGGTCTTACTCTTTCTTGTTATAATTTATCTGAACATGTACAATTGTTGAGTAGTCCGTGCAGTATTGAGTCTGACTCGAAACTTGTTGCTGGAGGCGGGGCGTCATTCAAGCAGGCAGGGAGTGGATTGGCTGGTGCTGAAAGATCTGAAACAGGGTTGGCAGTTTTGACTGGCTGGATTTGAGGGAGGGTGTTGTTTGGATCCAGCTGACAGAAGTGTGGACCAATAGTGTCTTCCCTGTTGATTTGCTGTCCAGTAGCTGTGAATTGAGCCTTCATTACGGTGTCCTGTCACAGACATGATTCCCCTTGTCTCTAGACCAGCGTCAGAAAGTATGTTTCAGCAGCTTTTTATGTTATCAGATTAGTTGTAGATTTGAATGTTAAGGGAACAAGCCGGTATTTGTGCGCGGATTGATTTTAAAATATAATTCACAGTTAAGCACTTCAACGTTCCGGCAGGTATCTATGCAAAATAGAAGCCTGCTAGATCTGGAAGCTGATTGGCTGTTTGCACTCGATCATAAGTGCATAAAATCGATTTATAGGCCTCATGCTCCTAAGGGTAAACTCTCACAGTGCCTTCTTCATGCTCATAACAGGCTGAACAAATCACGGGCTCCCCGTCGGTCACATGACGGCTCTAGCTGCTGAGTTTCTAGGCAGGCCCGTGTGACAGGGTTAATAATGATTTTGCTGGATTTCTGCATTGATACACAAAGGGAATGTGGCAGCTGTGTACGTGAGAGCAAAGACACTGAGACCATTCCATTACACTGGATCAGGAAACTTGTGATTTAATTGAGCACAAGAAACAAACTTTAGATTTTTCCTTTGTGGTTTTTAAAATAAACATCTGTGATATTGTTCTACGTGTTTGTGCATTTAACAGTGGGAAAATTCAACTGTTAACTGGGTAAATTATTTTCCCTCTGTTTTCCCCTTTTAGCGAATACGGGCAGGTCATTGAGATAATAAAAACGATTTATTTTCCCTGTATACAACAGAAATACAGGCTCCATCTCCCAACCTTCAAATAAGTGCAGGTATTTTGAAGGACTTGGGGGGTGAGACTGAGCCTGTATTATTTCTGTTGTATACAGGGAAAATAAATAGTCGTCTTCAATCGTTCGTCTCGTCACATTCTTCTAAATAAACACAACGCAAAGTAAGCTAGAGCACACTGAGGGGATTCATTTTCACAAAAAAATCAATTTTGATTTTTCACCAGTCTAGTGCCTCAGGCCCCCCTCTACCAGCTGACTGCTCTAGGTCTAATATATATCTATTTATAATCCAGGGCTAGCAATGGAATGTGCAACAATGGAATGCAATGTGATTGGTCAAGCAAGGTTCCAGCTCTCTGTATATTGGGTGGAGCCTTGTCACATATTCTTAATCACTGCACTGCCTCGCAGAATTTAAAGTATTGGACCATAGCCAATCTTGCTTTTACAGTTACAGATGCGCAGCTGGAACTATGAAACTGAGTGACCAATTACCTGCAAAAAATCCCAACGTAGTGAGTAGACATGCCGATCTGGATGAAGAACAATTAAATGAACTGGAAGATAGCAATAACAGAAAAATCTCTGTCTTTATACTCAGTCACCCCGACATTGTCACTTAAAATAATGTATTTTTAGCGGTTTGTAAACGCTACAGAAACACAAAATGTTACTTTTGAATATAATCCACCCCTCTCAGTACATACCTTGAACAATTACTGAAATCCAAGACGTTATCGTGTTTATTGTTATTCCTCCTGTCTGTTTTGCTCAGTGTGTATCTGCACTGTCAGTGACGGAGAAAAAAATAACTCTGTGCCGTCTCAACTATGCCCCCTGGTGTATCTTTTCAGTAGCAATGTTCACAATATCAAAAATACAGATATACTTTTCTTTGCATGTTCCAATATAATTACTTTACTCAGCTTAACTTAGTGTGGAGTTCAAAGTTACAAATTGGACTACTTTATTGGCATAAGGATATTTAATAAAAAATAGCTCATTTTTTTGCCCTTAATATGATTTCATGCTTTTTTTTTTCTTCAAATCCACTGTTTGAGCTGAATTATAAATGCAATAAGGCCTTTCAGGGCATCCATATATGTTGAATATACAGACTTCTCAACTTCTCAGAACGCCTGAGTCCTCTGTATATTCGATGCATGCAGAATCCCTGTCAGTCCTTATTGCACATATAGAATATGAGCACAGTCGCTCAGCACAGCTGACCCTGCAGAGCTGTAAATGCAGCTACTCTGGCACCCCATCCAGACAAGGGACTCCCAGCACTGCAACACAGCTTCAAAATAGCAGATCAAAAAGAGTTTCATAAAGCCTAACCATCTAAGGCTCTTTGTAATGAAGAAGAATGTCTCAGCTTGTTGTAGCTCACAGTATCAAGGAAGACCATAACATAACTTTGCAAGGTGGCTAAAAGTACAAAAAAAAGCATTTTGGTCAACAAAACTGAGACAAAAATGCAGTGCCTTGACTAAAACTAGAGTGCTCATTGCAATTCCTAATACATTGGCCACTGTATTGCACATGTTTCTCTTTTCCATAGAAACACCATCCTCATGACAGTTCCTAATAAATCAGCCACAGCCTGCAGCAGGTAACAGAGACACAGTGTCCCTATAATATAAGTTTATGTAACGAGTGAGGAGAGAGTGGAGAGGGAGAGTGGGGAGAAGGGAGAGGGCATGGAGAGGATTGAGGGGAAGAGAGGAGAGAGAGTGGGAGAGAGGTGAGGGGAGAGAGGGGGGAAAGAGGAGAGAGATGGGGATAGAGGTGAGAGGGGAGAGAGAGTGAGGATAGTGAGGAGAGAGGGAGAGGGCGGGTGGTTTTAATTATTTATTGACCCCCTCTATGTCAAATATGACCTTGGTACTGAGTAGTACGATGTGAACAAAACACAAGATCAATAAATATCTGAATCACTGAGAGATTTTGTATCCAGCAATCACAACCAAGGAGATACACACAGACAGACAGACAGACAGACAGACACTGACTGTCTATGAGTATTGGTGTGTGATCTCACTATCTATGTATATAATTGTCGCAGACAGTGTTACAATCCAAGGTGGTTGTCTTCTGTCTGTCTGCGTATGAATGGTTTGGTGTACCAGACAGATACTTATAAACACACAGAGTGATAGATACATATAGATAACAGTAATCTGTAATAATTAACACTGGAATACTGACCTTCCTTACTGAGTCCTGAGTAAGAGCCAGATTGGCTTTCTACCAAACCATCATACCTCTGCCATGTTTACACCCGACACACCCTAATAAACAAACACATCCAGCAAACAAACAGTGACTGTCAATTATAATCAGGCGGTCAGTCGTGCTGAATGCTGCGCTTAGACCTAGAAGGATGAGGACAGAGGCAAGGCGTGAATCACAAGATAATAGCACACCATTTACCACTTTGATAATGGCTGTTCAACACTGTACATAAATGACTTGGCTACAGTGCTGGAACAGGCTGCAGTCCCTGGTCTCACTTTACACAACTCAGAAATTCAATTTGAAATGATTTATGAACATAGGGAGATGGAGATAGAGATGGAAAGTGGAAATCAAAGAGAGAAGATGCAGTTTCTTAGGCAGAAAAGGACTAGATTTGCAGCAATAATCAGCAATAAAATAGAATCTCGGTAGCTGATATTATTGAATTGCTGCTGTGTAATGTAATAACTGTACTTGTTGTGTGAAATGAAATTACAAACAGTAAGATCATTGATTCGCAAAACAAGTTTCTGAAAGTAAAAGATTCCACTCTGAATATCGCCACGAGTCTCTGCATTCACTTTCAATATGATAATAGATCAAACACTGCCAAAGTGAAAATAAAAGCCCTAGAGCCCCCGTAGCTTGGAAGTTGGAAGTTATTCACAATGTTTCCATACTGTCCCAGTTTTAAGGACATAAAAATCTGGTCACCTTAGGTCTGACCATTAACGCGTCAGAGAGTTTTAACCTGGCTATAAAAGCATTGAAAGACGAGGCACAAAGAGCTTTCAACACCACAACGAATCGACTTTGCAAAATTCAACCACCCGTAAAAATTTTGCTTAAAATTATTGACAGTATTACTGAACCGTTCCTTTCAGCCAACTGGTGCAAGAGACACCAAGAAAAAACAACTCCTATCCCAATAGTGACAAAACTGTACATCAATTTACGAAACACATAGAAGTCATGTTAGAAAGGCAAATTTAAAGCACAGAACAAACAGAGTGCTATTGGTCTGGGTCAAAGACATAAAACTGAGTCAAATCCTGACCAAGTACAGATTCCATGGCCTGGGGTGGTCATCTGTACTGAGGAGTTGTTGTTTAATATGCTTTGGCAAAACTTAATTTATTTTGTCATGCCAGATAGAGGTGGATAAATATATTATGAAAATGCTATTGCTAACTGTGTATCTTTACCTTTCCCCTCTTTCTCTCCTCTCCTCTCTCTCCTCTCCTCTTCTCTCCTCTCTTTCATCTCTCCTCTCCTCCTCCTCTCACCCCTCTCTCTCCTCTCCTCTCTCTCATCTTTCTCTCCTCTAGATTATTGCCTATCAGTCCTATGGGAAGTCAGTGGATTGGTGGTCTTTTGGAGTTCTGTTGTATGAGATGCTCGCTGGACAGGTAAGTAACTCTACACTTCTCCAGTATGTTAAAGTCCTTGCATCTAACAACACGATCCCAAAAACGTTACCTCTTGAGTTTACTGTACTAATGGATTAGCATCTGATTCTGGGGTTATAAGGAGTGTCTGGCTGTCACACTTTTACATCATTTTAATAGACTTTACCAGGATGCCTCATTCACTTACCTAACGAAGGTCTTAATTGCCACTCGTCCAAATTCCATTAAACTGTTGTCCTCTCTTCTCCCTTTCTCTCCTCTATCCTATCTCACTCTCTCCCCTCTCCCACTCTCTCTCTTATATCCTTTTTCCTCTCTTCTCTCCTCTCTCCTCATAAATTTAAATTCAAAGTTGCTTTATTGACATGACAGCATCAGCAGTATTGCCAAAGCAGTCACACAGTAGAATATAAATATTAGGAACATCAATCAAATTTAATAAATGAAAAGGAATAATTAAATGAAGAGGCTGACAGACAGATGTAAACTTGAACACTGAACAGTGGTAGATAAAATAACTCTCTCTCTCTCTCAGCCCCCCTTCGATGGAGAGGATGAGGAAGAGCTGTTTCAGTCCATCATGGAGCACAACGTCTCCTACCCCAAATCTCTATCCCGTGAGGCCGTGGCAATATGCAAAGGGGTGAGTCTGCAGTCACCTGGGTCTCATTGCTGTTAGAATCTCACCTGGGTCTCATTGCTGTTAGAATCTCACCTGGGTCTCATTGCTGTTAATCTCACCTGGGTCTCATTGCTGTTAATCCCCCCTTGGATCTCATTGCTGTTAAACTCTCACCTGGGTCTCATTGCTGTTAGACTCTCACCTGGGTCTCATTGCTGTTAATCTCACCTGGGTCTCATTGCTGTTAATCTCACCTGGGTCTCATTGCTGTTAAACTCTCACCTGGGTCTCATTGCTGTTAATCTCACCTGGATCTCATTGCTGTTAGACTCTCACCTGGGTCTCATTGCTGTTAGAATCTCACCTGGATCTCATTGCTGTTAATCTCAGCTGGATCTCATTGCTGTTCTCAGCAATGTCTTATTATTGTTATAAACTTGACAGTGTCTTATAGATGTTATACAACTCAATAGCTGTTCTAAACTCAACACTGTGCTTTTGCTGTTCTAAACTACTGTGAGTTTTAGACATGATAACTCCACGAGAGAATACACTGACACAGTGATATGCTGCTAATAAAATGTATTTATTAGTTTGAAGCATGCAGTCACTTCATACCACTGAGTGCCCATCACAGAGTGATCACAAAGTTTTGTGCTTCTGACTCTCTTATACCTGAATGTTGTTTTCATCTCATTTCCAGCTGCTGCCTAGATGCAGTTACACCTCCTCCTCTCCTGCAGGTGCAGTTACACCTCCTCCTCTCCCGCAGGTGCAGTTACACCTCCTCCTCTCCCGCAGGTGCAGTTACACCTCCTCCTCTCCCGCAGGTGCAGTTACACCTCCTCCTCTCCCGCAGGTGCAGTTACACCTCCTCCTCTCCCGCAGGTGCAGTTACACCTCCTCCTCTCCCGCAGGTGCAGTTACACCTCCTCCTCTCCCGCAGGTGCAGTTACACCTCACTCCTGCTCCAATGCCAGGTCTTGGTGTGTTGATCCATCCTTAAGTTCAAACAAATTACACAAACAAAATGATACCAGTATAGCAACATAGAAAATGACAATATTTCATCTTGTGACGTTATCATTTCTTTTGTCAGTCTCACTCTGCAGTGTCTTATTGCTGTTATGAACAGTGTCTCATTGCTGTCATAAACTCAGTGTAGCTGTTTTATCAGGGTTGCTGCTCAGGTTTGAATGAGTTTCACATTCTCGCCTCCCAGCTCCTGACGAAGCACCCAGCCAAGAGGCTCGGCTCCTCTGTTGATGGGGAGAAAGAGGTGCGGGACCACGCCTTCTTCCGCAGAATCGACTGGGTCAAACTGGAAGCACTGGAAATACAACCACCCTTCAGACCCAGACCAGTAAGATACAGGGAGGGGAGGGGAGGAAGAAGAAAGAGAGAGAGGAGAGGGGATGGAGGGGGAAAGCAAGAGAGGGAGTAGACAGGGGAAAGAGAAGAGAACAGGGGGAGAGAAGGAGGGGAAGAGGATAGAGAGGGAGGGGGATTAGATCAAATACCATGTATAATGTTGTTTTTTTTTTCAGGGTGGCCGGAACGGAGAGAATTTCGATAAATTCTTCACCCGCGCCCCCCCGGTTCTCACCCCTCCAGATCGGATGGTTCTGGCCTCGCTGGATCAGAATGAGTTTCGAGGGTTTAGCTTTGTGAACCCTGAGTTCCTGCACCCCTCGGAGAGAGAGCGGGATCGAGCCGGGCTGCTGCCCTCACCCCTTAGTCCACACACCCCTGTATCACTGGTCTGAGAGGCTGAGAGAATAAATACATTGAACACCTGTCCCCACCGCTATCGGGGGAAAAAACTGCAGCTCCCATCATGCCCCAACACTATCAGTAAGAGTGAAGGATGCTGGGAGCTGTAGTTCTTGACGCAGTGACAGTTTAGGTGGCTGCAGTATAATATGATGATTGGGTTTGCACTTTCCTCCTCGTAGACCCCAGTGTTAGATGTTAGTCAGGCTGCTCTGTAGCCAGGATTCAAGAGCAGGGCTACAGGAAAGAGCAGCAGAAAGTAAGCAGCAGATATTATACCTCCCCATTGAAACCTATTAGCAGCAGCTACACTTTGCTCAGAGTGTAGATCTCATACTCACAGTGTCAGTGACAAGCATTCAAAACATTTAAACCACAACAGGACTCATCACATAGAGATAGGACTTGAAAACTACATGTTTAAAATGTTTATTTTCTAATATAAAATAAAACTACACCAGGGCAATGCCAAACCCGATCTAGGAAAGGCAGGCAGCCAGGCCCTGCAGTTTGAATCGAATGTTATGGCGTCAGTCCTGTTGCTTTGTGAGTTTGGTGTTCATGTAAGAAGATTCTGTTTTATTAGTTATTAGAGTATTTAAGACATAAATTACAATAAAACCTGCTATTAAGGTCACTCAGTATAAAGGCTCCTCAATATGAATTATTTTGTTAGCTATAATGATTTTAATATTGAGGTTGGATTGTAATTCTTACATTTTGTTCATTTATTTATAAAATTGGGAATATTTAGCAACATAAAAAATGATTTTATATCAATATTGCAAATGTATTTTGTGAACAGAATATATTTGTGAACATATATATATATATATAAATAAAATTTAAATTAGTATTTTAAGTTTGTTTCATATATATATATATATATATATATATATATATATATATATATATATATATATAAAATTATAATTAGTATTTAATTTTTTCATATATTTGTCCAATTAGATTTTAAAAACTGAATTCAGTTAAATTGATGTGTTTATAAAACTATAATAGTAATAACTGCAAAAGTAGTGTTTTTACAAGGACTTTTGTGTCTATTAATCAGTTTGTAGCAAAACCTAGGTTTATTTGGGTGAATGAAATAACAGAAAGTGATGAAAAATATGTAGGTGTGTGAGGAACTTAGAATCTGAGAATCATTTATTTATTAAACCAGTAAAACATTAGCATTTTAGAGAAAAAAATATATAATATGCATATTACCATTTTGTATTGAATAGAACTGTTGACTATCTCTCTCTGTCCACCATCTGTCTATTTATCTGCCTATCTCTCTATCTGTTTATCTGTCTATCTATGTCTATCTATCCATCTCTCTCTCTACCATCTGTCTCTCTTTCTACCTGTCTATCCATCTCTTTCTGTTTCATTATCTCCCTCTTTAAAATGAATGTTAAAATATATAAATTATTATTAATATTAGATTTATATAAGGTCCTATTCCCAGTGCTGGATTTACATTGATAATATAGTTAGAGAATGAACTAGTGTGAGTTTTATATACATTTGTAGATTTTAATATATAATATATTTAGAAGTATGATATAGATTATCATATGGATTTGAATGTGTGTGTGTATATATATATAATGCTATTGGTGTTATTGATTATAATGTGTATGACATTTGCATTTTGATAAGTGAATCTAGATTTGAAAAAGCAACTTGATACAGGAGAAGAGCATCAGAGTTATATGAACTAATCCTCTTCCTCTTCTAGTTCACTTTGTATCATATCCTGTTTCACTCACATCCTGGAGCCTTTTTAAAAAGTTTAAAGTAAACCCTGTGGCCTCCATAGAGCTCTCAGAATCATGTCTGAACTACAGAGTGGAACCATTATCATAAAATGGCTTGGATAAATTAAGTGCTGTGATTGGCTGAAGAAGATCACATGACCATACAGTAATAATTGTCTTATCACGTGGCTATGACATCATAGACCAACTTCCTTACCAGATCTATTATTATTACTACGCCTTAATAGTAACGGTTATCTAAACAGTGTTTCTGTGGGTAAAAATATCAACATGAAACAGCATTTAAACCACTCAACAATCTCTCCTGCTCTCTGCTGACACAGCCGTCAGGCTTTTAAACAAGATCGGGTTCGGTTCAGCACTCTATTGTGCTCTCCGCGGACGGGACGGACTGCAGCACTGTGCAGACTGACACGGGAGCCGTTTAGTCCACATATCATCTAATGCTGGTTTACAATCTAGAGGAATTATACAGGTTACCAGCATCGGTGTGAGAACAGCCTCAGAAAATATTGGGCAACTTCTCTTGAAGACCACGAAGCCTGAGTAGGATCATTTCCTACAAAAAATAAAAAATAAAAAAAAAAGCAGTGTTTGGCTGTTCTATGAATCCTCCCTCGAGTGCCAGTGCAGTGCAGTGCAGTGTTGGCTGTTCTATGAATCCTCCCTCGAGTGCCAGTGCAGTGCAGTGTTTGGCTGTTCTATGAATCCTCCCTCGAGTGCCAGTGCAGTGCAGTGTTTGGCTGTTCCATGAATCCTCCCTCGAGTGCCAGTGCAGTGCAGTGTTTGGCTGTTCTATGAATCCTCCCTCGAGTGCCAGTGCAGTGCAGTGTTTGGCTGTTCTATGAATCCTCCCTCGAGTGCCAGTGCAGTGCAGTGTTTGGCTGTTCTATGAATCCTCCCTCGAGTGCCAGTGCAGTGCAGTGCAGTGTTTGGCTGTTCTATGAATCCTTCCTCGATTGCCAGTGCAGTGCAGTGTTTGGCTGTTCTATGAATCCTCCCTCGAGTGCCAGTGCAGTGCAGTGTTTGGCTGTTCTATGAATCCTTCCTCGATGCCAGTGCAGTGCAGTGTTTGGCTGTTCTATGAATCCTCCCTCGAGTGCCAGTGCAGTGCAGTGTTTGGCTGTTCTATGAATCCTCCCTCGAGTGCCAGTGCAGTGCAGTGTTTGGCTGTTCTATGAATCCTCCCTCGAGTGCCAGTGCAGTGCAGTGCAGTGTTTGGCTGTTCTATGAATCCTTCCTCGAGTGCCAGTGCAGTGCAGTGTTTGGCTGTTCTATGAACCCTCCCTCGAGTGCCAGTGCAGTGCAGTGTTTGGCTGTTCTATGAATCCTCCCTCGAGTGCCAGTGCAGTGCAGTGTTTGGCTGTTCTATGAATCCTCCCTCGAGTGCCAGTGCAGTGCAGTGTTTGGCTGTTCTATGAATCCTCCCTCAGATGTGGGAAATCAGTTTGCTTTCAATTCACAAATAACATTTCATCCTGAAAATGTTACTATAAATGGCAATGTTCAATGTAATGTTTATGGCAAATAAAACAAAAAAGTACAAAATACATGTACAATCAAACAGTCTTCAGGGACTAATTTTCTCAGTGGAAGGATACATAATATATTTCTTATTTTTTTCCTTAAAAAGCTAGTTTGTGTAATTATTAAAAAAAAAAAAAAAAAAAACCATTTTATAAGCGAAATACCCACTCCAAGGCGTGCAGTAAGAAGTGTCTTACCTCACAGCATGTCGTGGGTTACTTAACCTGCCCCCAGTGTCCTCCATAGAGCTCTCAGAATCATGTCTGAACTACAGCCGCTTCACCAGAGTGGAACCATTATTAACCTGGAAGAAAACAGGAAGAAGTGCCACTAACAACTTCTTTACATCCACTAGGGACAGTCTTGCTGGGAGGAGGGGGCAGGTTAATAATAAGAACATAAAAACATAAGAAAGTTTACAAACGAGAGGAGGCCATTCGGCCCATCTTGCTCGTTTGGTTGTTAGTAGTTTATTGATCCCAGAATCTCATCAAGCAGCTTCTTGAAGGATCCCAGGGTGTCGGCTTCAACAACATTACTAGGGAGTTGATTCCAGACCCTCACGATTCTTTGTGTGAAAAAGTGCCTCCTATTTTCTGTTCTGAATGCCCCTTTATCTAATCTCTATGTGTGACCCCTGGTCCTTGTTTCTTTTTTCAGGTCGAAAAAGTCCCTTGGGTCGACATTGTCAATACCTTTTAGTATTTTGAATGCTTGAATCATGTGACCGTGTAAAGACTGAACAGATTCAATTCTTTTAGCCTGTCTGCATATGACATGCCTTTTAAACCCGAAATAATTCTGGTCGCTCTTCTTTGCACTCTTTCTAGAGCAGCAATATCCTTTTTGTAGCGAGGTGACCAGAACTGCACACAATATTCAAGATGAGGTCTTACTAGTGCATTGTACAGTTTTAACATTACTTCCCTTGATTTAAATTCAACACTTTTCACAATGTATCCGAAACTCTGTATCACAATGTATCACATAAACTCCTAGGTCTTTTTCGTAGATTCCTTCTTCAATTTCAGTATCTCCCATATGGTATTTATATTGCATATTTTTATTGCCTGCGTGCAGTACCTTACACTTTTCTCTATTAAATGTTATTTGCCATGTGTCTGCCCAGGTCTAATGGTACAAGACTTCTGTATTCAGGTTATTCCCTACACTCTCTATCTTCCTGATCCCACTCTTTCTTTTCCCTCTTTCTTTTTAACTCACCTTGGATAAAGGCATCTGCCAAATCTTACTGATGCATTCTTCCACTCATTAGGGGGCAGAGTGTTGCAGGGGGCAGGTTAATAACGGTTCCACTCTGGTGAAGCTGATGTAGTTCAGATATGATTCTGAGAGCTCTATGGAGGCCACAGGGTTTGCTTTAAACTTTTTAAAGTCCCCAGGATGTGACGAGTGAAACAGAAAATAATCCCACGTGAATCTCAAGTGGATTAGTTTATATGCTCTGCTGTAGCACTTTGCTCTTCAAGGTTTTTAAATGTTTTTTGAATTCTTTCTGTATTGTTTCCACTCTTGTTCTGGTTTGCATTTGCCTGCTGTAGTTCAAGGGTGCATGTGATAGTAAATGATTTTGCACTGACAGAATGTATAGCCTGTTAGTTGAATAATAAAACTCTCATTCTAATCAATTTCACACTTTGGAAAGGTATCGACTGGGCAGCCGTCTGTCTCTCTGCTTGTCTGTGAAATTATGAAATGATTGTTTTGGCTGCAGTCGTTTTAATAGTGAAGTTTAACAGTAACAGAATATTTAATAAAGTATAAGCATGTCTTTTTTCAAAGTTTGTATGTCACTTTTCTCTCTCCTCTCTCCTTTCCTCTATATCTTCTCTCTCCCCTCTCTACTCTCCTCCTCCTCTCTCTGCTCCCTCTCTCTCTTCTCTGTCCTCTCTCCCCTCTCTCTACTCTCCCCCCTCTCTCTCCTCTCTCTCTCCCTCTCTCTCTTCTCTCCTCCCCCTCTCTCTCCTCTCTACTCTCCTCCCCCTCTCTCTCCTCTCTCTGCTTCCTCTCTCTCTTCTGTCCTCTCTCCCCTCTATCTACTCTCCTCCCCCTCTCTCTCGTCTCTCTGCTCCCTCCCTCTTTCTCAGTTTTTGTTTATCCAGTGAATCATATTTTAGCAAACTCAGCTTCCAAAACGTCTGCTTGAGAAGCAAAATACTCTCCTCTCTCCTCTCACTCCCTGTTTCTCTATTATTTTCCTATCACCCTTTCCTCTTCCCTCTCCCCTCTCCCTCCACTTTCCTTACTCTCTCCTCCCTCTCTCTTCTCTCTTCTCCCTCTTCTCTTTCTTATCTCTATTCTCTTTCTTTCCCCTCGCCCCATCTCTCATTCTCCTCACTCTCTCCTTATCTCTTTGCGTCACGCTCTTTCAGGGATTCTCGTTGATGTTTATGTTGCCGTGACAACCTAGTGGATTTCCACAGCAAGCCCCAAAGCATCATGGGAATGGGGAATCCTTAGATGCAGGAGAGAAAACAATGAGTCTGTCTGTCTGCCTGCCTGTGTCTGTGTTTTTTCATACGCTTGATCGCACAATCAAGAGGGCTTCTTCACACAGCAGCCCCGAAGAGACGGCTTGCTCTTTTTAAGTGCCCTGCACCTGGCTCTAATTTACAATGATCGCCAGGTGCAGGGAAAAATTAACAAATAATAAAACCAATTAAATAAATACACCTTTTTGGCAGGGAGGATATTGACCCCCTCCCTGCTGTGTTATAATATATATATATATATATATATATATATATATATATATATATATATATATATATATCTCAAACACAGGAGAAATCTTTCAATACAGTAATGGTAAGGAATCTCAGTGCTCAAACACACAGTGAATGACAGTTAGATAACAGATCAATATCACTGCACAGATGTATTTTTATTCCTATCTCTCTGCCTGCGTGTGTGGGAGTGTGTGTGTGTGTGTGTGTGTGTGTGGGAATGTGTGTTGGTATGTGTAGGTGTGTGTGTGGGAGTGTGGGGGAGTGTGTGTGTATGTGTTTCATGCTCAGTGCTCATTGAGACTGAAGGTTAGATAACAGTTCATATTGAAGAGCAGATTTGTTTTTATTTGTATTCCTGGCTTCTCGGTTCAAAGTCACCCTGTCCTCAGAATGAGACAAGAATAAACCCAGAGCCACGAGACATCGAGAGACAAAGAGAGAGACCCTCTCTGTCAGGTATGAGATATAAGGATCATAGAATCTACACTATATGGGAGTCAATGTAAAGAACTGAAACACTATAAACAAATGTGTGTGCGTGTGTGTGTGTGTCTCAGTGTGCATGTCTCCGTGTGTGTGTGTGTCTCAGTGTGATTATCTTGGTGAGTGTGTGTGTCACTGTCTGTCTCCCAGTGTGTGAGTTTGTGTTCCTCAGTGTGTGTGTGTCTCAGTGTGATTATCTTGGTGTGTGTGTGTGTCACTGTCTGTCTCCCAGTGTGTGAGTTTGTGTGCCTCAGTGTGTGTGTGTATCCATGAGAATTGAATGCAACGAGCTGGTCTATTTATAGCCTTGGTTTCGCTGATTTGAGATGTGAAGGGAATACTGAGAGCTAAAAATACACAGAGCATCTTCAGAGAGGGGTTGGGGGGGGGGGATGTGTGAGAAACGTGTGCCCAGTGTGAGATCACAGCCTGCAGCCTCCTCATTGGAGTAGAGGCTTTCAATACATCTGCTCTGTTCAAACTGGGAGTTTCAGTATAAAGAAATGGTCAATATTCCTGTACACCCGCTATATTAACTTTAATATTAATGCTTGTATGACTTGCCATGCCAATATATATATATATATATATATATATATATATATATATATATATATATATATATATATATATATATTTTCTTTATGATGTTCAGAAGTGCTGAATTATAAATAAGCAGGCACGTTTTTGTTGCTGAATGTCTCATTTGAAATCAGGATGCTATGAGTTGTTGTGTTGCGCTTGGTAAAGCTGCCAGGAGACACTGCCCCTCTCTATCTCAGTGCCCTCCCCTTCCCTCTCTTCTCACGTCTCTCCTTTCTCCTCTCTCCCTATAAAATACAACCCTTTCCAAAGTTCATGCAGCAAATGTACAAAAATATGTACAGTTATTTTTCATATATATACACACATTAAAAACCCCAGTTTGAATAGAGCAGATGTTATCTATCACTGGTCCTCTTTAAAGGAGTGCTACCCATCTTTAAATCCATTCTCTCACCTGGTATCAGCTTTATTAACATTATCCATCTGTCTGCCTGTCAGTCTATCTATCTATCTATAAACAGAGAGGTATATAGACATACAGATAGATAGACAGACAGACTGACAGCTAGACAGATAGATAGACTAGCGCTCTTCAAATTATATAGCATTGCTTTATCACTGTAGGTATGTTAATCCCACCGCAATGACTGTATATAAAATGCCTGTCAGGTGCTGTGATGAACAGAGTGTGAGAGGTCTCTGGGTGAAAGGCAGGAAATCAACTCGGTGCTGTCTCTGTCTGTCTGTCTGTCTGTCTGTCTGTCTCTCTGGTAGTATTCAATTGCCACTTGCAGCAGTTTTTTTTTTCAATTTGAATTCTCTGGAACAGTGGTTAGTGTGAGGAGATGCTGCAGTATGTGCTGTACTGTCAGCATTTCAAATCTTTATAATAATAATAATAATAATAATAATAATAATAATAATAATAATAATAATAATAATAATAATCGTCAGAATCTCTCACCACTCCTAACAGACAAGACAACTAAAGGATTGAATGTGATTGGATTTCGGTTTTAAGTCTACAGCTCTGGCCAAAAGTTTTGCATCACCTACAATTTTAGGATTGAGACTTTGATTTTGGAATGTCACGTGTTTCAGTTGTCAGTTTGTTGTTAAGTATCTGGAAAGCTCCAAACCAGTGTGGAATTCAATATGTTACAAGGTAACATTATTCAGGAGTTGTCATTGGATGTTAGGAAGCAGCATTAGTTAATTCTATATATAGGGTGGGTAATTCAATATGTTAAGAAGGTAACGTTATTCAACAGCTTTCATTGGACTTTATGAAACAGCATTATTTTTTATTTATTTTTCACTCTATTATGAAATGCCATAAATTGTACCTTTAAAAAAATAAATAAATACAAAAATGGCTTAAAAACGTACATTGTCAATTGAATTATTTCTGTCCAGTTAACAAGTTCATAGGAGGGTTATGACAACATATCACATATATCAAAATTAACATTAGCATGCAAAGGATGCTCCTGAAAGTGTAATTTTACAACATTTAACATTTAGGAAGAATTGTTGTTTAAGATGTTTTGCTGGTTTGTGGGCCGCGCCGAGTCTGTACCTGATACAAGTGGATGTGTAACTGCCGACACATCCTCATCTCCTGGTGCCTCGTTTCTTTCACTCTCGTCAATGTGTTCTTCACTGTGATGGTTTAAAGTATGTTGTTTAATACACAACATGTCAGAAATATATTTGACACTTTTAGCAGGCTTTAGTGTAAGAAACCCCCTGACCAATCAAGGCATGTAAAGCCTGTTTTTAACATGCCAAAGGTCTGTTCTATGCAGGAGAAGATGTATGTGCTTCCTTATCTTTATGTTCAGCTTCTGACTGTGGATTTAAAATGGGTATCATTAACCAGCGCTTTAAATATAGACACTATAAGCCAACCATTGACATTCAGGCGTGTCTCAAACCACGTACTCAGTGATGAGTTATCCAGAATGAAGGTGTCACGGCTCGATCCAGGGAGTTTGGCACACACATAAGACATAAGAACATAAGAAAGTTTACAAACCAGAGGAGACCATTCGACCCATCTTGCTCGTTTGGTTGTTAGTAACTTATTGATCCCAGAATCTCATCAAGCAGCTTCTTGAAGGATCCCAGGGTGTCGGCTTCAACAACATTACTGGGGAGTTGATTCCAGACCCTCACGATTCTCTGTGTAAAAAAGTGCCTCCTATCTTCTGTTCTGAATGCCCCTTTGCCTAATCTCCATTTGTGACCCCTGGCCCTTGTTTCTTTTTTCAGGTCGAAAAAGTCTCTTGGGTCGACATTGTCAATACCTTTTAAAATTTTGAATGCTTGAATCAGGTCACCGCGTAGTCTTCTTTGTTCAAGACTGAACAGATTCAATTCTTTTAGCCTGTCTGTATATGACATGCCTTTTAAACCCAGAATAATTCTGGTCACTCTTCTTTGCACTCTTTCTAGAGCAGTAATATCTTTTTTATAGCGAGGTGACCAGAACTGAACACAATATTCAATTGTACAGTTTTAACATTACTTCCCTTGATTTATTCAACACTTTTCACAATGTATCCGAGCATCTTGTTGGCCTTTTTTATAGCTTCCCCACATTGTCTAGATGAAGACATTTCTGAGTCAACAAAAACTCCTAGGTCTTTTTCATAGATTCCTTCTTCAATTTCAGTATCTCCCATATGATATTTATAATGCACATTTGTATTTCCTGCATGCAGTACCTTACACTTTTCTCTATTAAATGTCATTTGCCATGTGTCTGCCCAGTTCTGAATCTTGTCTAGATCATTTTGAATGACCTTTGCTGCTGCAACAGTGTTTGCCACTCCTCCTATTTTTGTGTCGTCTGCAAATTTAACAAGTTTGCTTACTATACCAGAATCTAAATCATTAATGTAGAGTAGGAATAGCAGGGGACCTAATACTGATCCCTGTGGTACACTACTGGTTACCACACTCCATTCTGAGGTTTCTCCTCTAATCAGTACTTTCTGTTTTCTACATGTTATCCACTCCCTAATCCATGTACATGTGTTTCCTTGAATCCAAACTGCATTCAGTTTGAGAATTAATCTTTTATGCGGGACTTTGTCAAAAGCTTTCTGGAAATCTAAATAAACCATGTCATATGATTTGCAATTATCCTTTATCGATGTTGCATCCTCAAAAAAATCAAGCAAGTTAGTTAGACATGATCTCCCTTTCCTAAAACCATGTTGACTGTCTCCCAGGGCCCTGTTACCATATAGGTAATTTTCCATTTTGGATCTTATTATAGTTTCCATAAGTTTGCATATAATAGAAGTCAAGCTTACTGGTCTGTAGTTACCGGGTTCAGTTTTGTTTCCCTTTTTGTGGATCGGTATTACGTTTGCAATTTTCCAGCCTGTCGGTACCACCCCTGTGTCAAGAGACTGCTGCATGATCTTGGTTAGCGGTTTGTAAATAACTTCTTTCATTTCTTTGAGTACTATTGGGAGGATCTCATCCAGCCCAGGGGATTTGTTTATTTTAAGAGCTCCTAGTCCCTTTAACACTTCTGCCTCGGTTATGCTAAAGTTATTTAAAACTGGATAGGAACTGGATGACATGCGGGGCATGTTGTCCGTATCCTCCTTTGTAAAAACTTGTGAAAAATAATCATTTAATATATTTGCTATTTTTTTTTCTTCATCTATGATTTTGCCATTTGTATTTCTTAGACATTTAACCTCCTCTTTGAATGTTCTCTTGCTGTTGTAATATTGGAAAAACATTTTGGAATTGGTTTTAGGCCCCTTAGCAATGTTCATTTCTATCTCTCTCTTGGCCTTTCTAACTTCCTTTTTGACTTGCGTTTGCAGTTCCAAGTAAGCTTTCTGTGTACTTTCTTTTTGGTCCCTTTTTAACGCTCTGTAAAGTGCCTTTTTTCGCTGAATATTTTTTTTTAATAGATCTATTAAACCATTTTGGCAATTTAGTTTTACATTAAGATTTGTCTACTTTAGGGATGTAATTGTTTTGCGCCTCTAGTACTACATTTTTGAAGAACAGCCATCCTTACATGCATAATGTGACAAGTGGTATTGCACAGCACCTACATGCTCATTGAATGAAATCTTTTTTATTGTACAAATCTAATGTATTCACAACAGGAGCACTCAATCAACTGCTTCCAGGATCCCAGGAAAAACAGCAATGTCAAAAGATAATTATTTTAACTCAGTCTGCTGCTGTAGTGTAGGAAGCAAACAGATGTATTGGTGTGACCTCTTTACTAAAGCAGCTGTAACCTGGGACACACAACTAGACACTGACATCTGACTGATTCTGGATGCATCACCTGCTGGAGTCTGGAAGGAACCGGTGTCAAAGAATAGCAAGGCTGCATTTATCTTGAGGGGTCCTGGGAATGCATGACCTCTCAGGGGGCTTGACAGGGCTGTGAGGGATACTGGCAATTCAGGACCCCTCAGGGTGCTTGACAGGGCTGTGAGGGATATTGGCAATGCAGGACCCCTCAGGGTGCTTGACAAGGCTGTGAATGACACTGGCAATGCAGGACCCCTCAGGGTGCTTGACAGGGCTGTGAGGGATACTGGCAATGCAGGACCCCTCAGGGCGCTTGACAGGGCTGTGTGACACTGGCAATGCAGGACCCCTCAGGGTGCTTGACAGGGCTGTGAGTGACACTGGCAATGCAGGACCCCTCAGGGTGCTTGACAGGGCTGTGAGTGATACTGGCAATGCAGGACCCCTCAAGGTGCTTGACTTTAAATCTTCTTCCAGTTCATCACATAAATACAATATAGTTGGTTTATTCAGTCAATAGCTTCATAGCATTTGGTGTTTTGTGAGGTCCAAAGAGGTGACCCTTTGACGAGACACCAGTGGGGTATAACCCTGATCTATCTATCTATCTATCTATCTATCTATGCCTATATACTGTATATGTCTGTCTGTCTATCTGCCTACATTGTAAAAAAAAAAAAAAACATATTTGTACTGTAAATTTGCCTTAATATTGACTTAATAAAACTATGTGTAGATTAATTCTAGTGTATATTTCAATATTATTAAAGGTAAGGTATTTTATACTAATATTGAACAACTTTTACCGTAATGAAAAAAAAAAAAAAAGCATGTCAATATTAAGGTAAATTTACCATAAAAATAGGGTTTGTTTTCCCAGTGTATAAATAGATAAACAGACAGATATCTAGTGCTAATGTAAGTAAGGTCATAGATGTTAAAGATGGCTAGCACAACTTTAAAGGGCACGGGCAGTGATAGTGTTAATAAAGGAGAAGCCATACTAATGGGGGATTTCAACTTCCCCCATATAAAATGGGAAAACCTGGTGGGGAGCACGATGGACGAAATTGAAATGGTAGAAATGACAAATGACTGCTTCCTTATGCAATCTGTCGAGGCACCGACTAGAGGGGAGGCATGCCTTGATTTAGTCTTTTCAAATAAAGAAGACAGAATAACTAAAACAGAGGTCAGAGAACCACAAGCAGACTCAGACCAATGATTTTTGATTGAAGTGATTTTTAAAATCCAAAAAGTAATGACTAAAGCTAAGGTTTACAATGTTAGAAAGGCAAACTATGAAAGTATGAAACAGAGACTAACAGAAGTAGATTGGAGTAAAATAGAGAAAACATCCACAGAAAAAGGATGGCTGTTCTCCAAAAATGTAGTACTAGAGGCGCAAAAGTAGACTAATTTAAATGTAAAATGAAACTGCCAAAATGGTTTTAATAAATCAATTAAAAAAATATTCAGCAAAAAAAAAAGCACTTTACAGAGAGTTTAAAAGGGACCAAAAAGAAAGTACACAGAAAGAGTACACAGAACTGCAAACGCAAGTCAAAAGAAAGTTAGAAAGGCCAAGAGAGAAATAGAAATGAACATTGCTAAGGGGGCTAAAACCAATTCCAAAATGTTTTTCCAATCTTACAACAGCAAGCGAACATTCAAAGAGGAGATTAAATGTTTAAGAGACACAAATGGCAAAATCATAGACGAAGGAAAGAAAATAGCAAATATATTAAATGATTACTTTTCACAAGTTTTTACAAAGGAAGATACTGACAACATGCTCCACAGGTGTTAAGAGCTCTTAAAATAAACAAATCCCCTGGGCTGGATGAGATCCTCCCAATAGTGCTCAAAGAAATGAAAGAAGTTATTTACAAACCGCTAACCAAGATCATGCAACAATCTCTTGACACAGGGGTTGTACCGACAGACTGGAGAATTGCAAATGTAATACCGATTCACAAAAAGGGAAACAAAACCGAACCAGGTAACTACAGACCAGTAAGCCTGACTTCTATTATATGGAAACTATAATACGATCCAAAATGGAAAATTACCTATATGGTAACAGTATCCTGGGAGACAGTCAACATGGTTTTAGGAAAGGGAGATCGTATCTAACTAACTAGCTTGATTTTTTTGAGGATGCAACATCGATAAAGGATAATTGCAAAGCATATGACATGGTTTATTTAGATTTCCAGAAAGCTTTTGACAAAGTCTCGCACAAAAGATTAATTCTCAAACTGAACGCAGTTGGGATTCAAGGAAACGGATGTACATGGATTAGGGAGTGGTTAACTTGTAGAAAACAGAAAGTACTTATTAGAGGAAAAACCTCAGAATGGAGTGTGGTAACCAGTAGTGTACCACAGGGATCAGTAAGGCTATAAGGTATAGTAAGCAAACTTGTTAAATTTTCAGACGACACAAAAATAGGAGGAGTGGCAAACACTGTTGCAGCAGCAAAGGTGATTCAAAATGATCTAGACAAGATTCAGAACTGGGCAGACACATGGCAAATTGCATTTAATAGAGAAAAGTGTAAGGTACTGCATGCAGGCAATAAAAATGTGCATTATAAATATCATATGGGAGATACTGAAATTGGAGAAGGAATCTATGAAAAAGACCTAAGAGTTTATGTTGACTCAGAAATGTCTTCATCTAGACAATGTGGGGAAGCTATAAAAAAGGCCAACAAGATGCTTGCATATATTGTGAAAAGTGTTGAATTTAAATCAAGGGAAGTAATGTTAAAACTTTACAATGCATAGTAAGACCTATCCATTTTATTATTTATTGTACAGTTAAAATCTCCAGCTAACAACCCCTCTTCCATTTTACACTCTTGTAAAGTGTTTCCCAGTGTTTTAAAACTGTAAATGCTCTTTACTGTCATGTGGTGCAGATACATTAATGAATACAAAACCGTCCTCATCAAAGACAGCATGCACTCTAAGCAGACATCCTTTTACTATCTCTTTAACAATTAAAGAATCTGGAGTAAAAATTTTATCGTATAGTTGCTTACTGCAATCTTTCCCTTCCAACCCTTTTTCAATCAACATAATTATCATCATCTACAGTGCCTAGAGGAAGTATTCACCCCCTTGGACGTTTTCACAGTTTGTTGTGTTACAACCTGAAATCTTGATGCATTTAAACGGGATATATTTTCCCTTTGATTTACACAACCTACTCAACACTTTCAATGTGTGAAAAAATGTGGGGGGGGGGGGGGGTTGAAAAAACAAATCAATTAAAAATAAAAACCTGAAAAGTCTTCATTAGATAAGTATTTACCGCCTTTGCTGTGACGCTCCTAAATAAGCACAGGTGCAACTAATTGCCTTCAGAATTCATACAATAAGTTACATGGAGTCCATCTGTGTGCAATAAAAGTGGTTCACATGATTTCAGACTAAATATACCTGTCTCTGTAATGTCCCATAGTTGGCTAGTGCATTCAAAGGCTCAACCATGAGCACCAGGGCGCTTCCAAAAGAACTCCGGGACAAAGTTGTTGAAAGGCACAGATCAAAGGCCTAGAATATCCCTAGGAGCACGGTCAAGATGATTATTAAAAAGTGGAAGGTGTATGGCACCACCAAGATATTGACAACAATATCCCAAGCACTCCACAAATCTGGCCTGTATGGTAGGATGGCAAGAAGGAAGCCATTACTCAAGAAAGCCCACCTTGAATCCCATTTGAAGTATGCAACAAAACACTCAGGAGATTCTGTGTAGCCATGTGGCAAAAAGTTTTGTGGTCTGACAAAAGTAAAATGCAACTTTTTGACCTAAATGCAAAGCGTTACATTTGGCGCAAACCCAACACAGCGAATCACCATCCCTACTGTGAAGCATGGTGGTGGCAGCATCATGTTATGGGGATGTTTCTCATCGGCAGGGACTGGTCAAAGCTCTCTTGTCAAGATAGAAGGGAAAATGAATCGGCAAAGTACAGATTAGTCCTTGAGGAAAACCTGATGCCCTCTGTTAGAAAGCTGAAACTGGGACAGAAGTTCACCTTTCAGCATGACAACGACCCAAAGCACACAGCCAAAGCTACACTCGAGTGGCTAAGGAAGAAAAAGGTAAATGTCCTTGAGTGGCCCAGTCAGAGCCCCGACCTAAATCCAATCGAAAATTTGTGGCATTACTTGAAGATTGCTGTCCATCAACGTTCCCCAAGGAAGCTGACAGAGCTTGAACAGTTTTGTAAAGAGGAAAGGTCAAATATTGCCAAATCTAGGTGTGCAAAGAGACCCAACAGACTCAAAGCTGTAAAACTCAGTTTTGGATTTTTAATATATCATTTTGTTTTCTGAAAAGAACCCTTTTTCCCCTTAACAGTGTGGAGTATGGTGTGTAGATAAGTGGGAAAAAAATTCTCATTTAAATGTATGAAACTGAGGCACTGACACAACAAAATGTGAAAAAAGTTCAAGGGGGTGTAGACTTTCTATAGGCAGTGTGTGTGTGCGTGTGTGTGTGTGTGTGTGTGTGTGTATATGGTATATATATATATATAAATAAGGATTTCTTTAAAATTGAGTGTAAAAGAACATGAACTACAGCACCCGAATGTAATTGAAAATACTGTCATTGAATAGAATAATAGTGATTTTATTGTTTAATTTGTGTTTAGATTTGCCTTTTACCTTTACGTACAGTTTTAAGAATTCCTTTGGCATCCCTTTATGAATTATCAGTATCTTTAGCAGCTGGTTTTGCAATCAGTGTTTTTATTCTTGCTTGCGTTGTTCAGCATTGCCATGCACCTCTAGTCTAATAAATAAAACTGTTAAGCGTTATTTAAACCAATGATTATTATTTCCAATGTCCATGTTTTGAGGGAAAAAAAGGATACAGCGACAGTTTAGTTAAATAAACTATATTCATAACAAACTAGAGACGGTACGTGCATTTTGTTTTATAAACGTTTGGCATCTAGGCACCACATAAAAGCTTGCCCAGGAATAGGGTTTGCATTATTAAAGAACTGAAACTGTTACCAGATCGTGGCATTTGAGATGCAATCATCTCTCATTTAATATCTAAACACTATAGTAAAGGAGATGCTTCATACAATTAAACAGGGAAGTGTGTGTACAACTGCAACACAACAAGAATCAGAAGACTGTATTAACACAGTCCAAATATGTTATGCACATTGGAAATGCATGTGTGCAAAATAGTAAAGCATGCATTGAACAGCCTCAATGAAACTACACTTACATGGAGCACTGTAGAAAAACTATATATATATATATACATACACACACACACACACACACACACACACACACACACACACACACACACATATATATATATATATATATATGTCGTCATAATTATAAAAAACGTTGCTAAGCCACCGTTTTCTTTTTATTAGACCGATGTGATCACAGGGGTTTACTTTCCAAGGTCAGTCGATCTAGTGCATCGGAGTACGACATCTCACCTGGCGTGGCGTGCCGTGCTGTGTTGGCACTGTGACTACATATTAGGTTATGTCATCTATCTTTGTGTAAACACATTCCCTAAGGGGGTGGGGGAAGGGGGAGGGAGGGAAGGGAGGGAGTCCAGGGGGGGTGTTCTCT
>NC_054562.1:2715605-2833105 GCF_017654505.1 Polyodon spathula | reverse complement strand
TCGCCACGTAGTCTTCTTTGTTCAAGACTGAACAGATTCAATTCTTTTAGCCTGTCTGCATATGACATGCCTTTTAAGCCCAGAATAATTCTGGTCGCTCTTCTTTGCACTCTTTCTAGAGCAGCAATATCTTTTTTATAGCAAGGTGACCAGAACTGCACACAATATTCAAGATGAGGTCTTACTAATGCATTGTACAGTTTTAACATTACTTCCCTTGATTTAAATTCAACACTTTTCACAATGTATCCGAGCATCTTGTTAGCTTTTTTTATAGCTTCCCCACATTGTCTAGATGAAGACATTTCTGAGTCAACAAAAACTCCTAGGTCTTTTTCATAGATTCCTTCTCCAATTTTAGTATCTCCCATATGATATTTATAATGTACATTTTTATTTCCTGCGTGCAGTACCTGACACTTTTCTCTATTAAATGTCATTTGCCATGTGTCTGCCCAGTTCTGAATCTTGTCGAGATCATTTTGAATGACCTTTGCTGCTGCAACAGTGTTTGCCACTCCTCCTACTTTTGTGTCGTCTGCAAATTTAACAAGTTATCGTTAGGTTTCTTATCTGGACACCAGGCATCAAACGGTTCCCCTGAGTTTCAATCTCCTTAGTTTTATATTTTGAACTAGGGGAACTATCTGAATCATGTTTGGTGTTGCTGTTGGTTTTACTTGTTCTTACATATTTGCATATATCAGGAGAACCGCTTGTCCGATTGTGATGAAGCTTGCTGAGGAGTTATTCAGAGTATCAGAATCTGAGAGTGTGTGGAGGATGCTTGTTTGTCTATTTGACTCAGTTTGTGTAACCCTTATTTTTCAGTAGAGTGTACATTTTCAATTATATTTATATCTAAAAAAAACAAAACCAGTAATAAAAACACTATCACAGAAAGGCCTGTGTATATGAATAAATCTTCAATCATGACTTAAAAACAGCAAGACTCCGAGCTTCTCTGACAAAAGAAGGCAGAGCGTTCCATGGTCCTTTGATACTATTAGTATTTTTGTATTTACCTTTATTTGAATTACAAATAAGGTGTGCACAGTTTTTCAAACTTTTTTTATTCAAAGCTGTAGGGGTTGAACTGAACACTGTTATATGAAGAGGAGGTTAAATGTCAGCAAAACTTGCAAAGAAAATGTACAAAATGAAATGTACTGGTTGCATAAGCATTCAGCCCCTTAAGTCAGTACTTGGCAGAAGCACCTTTTGCAGCAGTTACTGCTATGAGTCTTTTTGGATTGGTCTCTACTAGCATTGCATGTTGGATGGAGAAATATTTGCTCATTCTTCATGGGAAAATTGCTCCAGTGGTATGATGCATCTTCTAGTTCTTAATGATGTGCTAAGAGGGATAATCAGCGTCTTTAAAATTTTCTTGTACTTTTCTCCTGCTCTGTGCATCTCTACCACATTATCCCTGACTTGTTTCGAGAGCTCCTTGGTCTTCATGGTTGCTTTGTTGGATCACTATGTTAGTTGCAGCTTGAAAGTCTTTATATACCTGACGGAAATTATCTACAAGTTAAACCACTTTGATTACACACAGGCTGAAACCATTTCACTAATTTTGTGACCTTTCAAACAAATCATTTGCACCTGAGCTGATTTAGGGCTGCAGCACCAAAGGGGTTGAATACTTATGCAACTGAGATTAATCCCTTTTTCTCCATAAATCTTACATATTTATATTCTATATATATTTTTTAACTTTATCAATGTGGAGTAGTTTGTGTAGATTCTACATGTAAAGTCTAATTTGAAAGCATCGTGTACGCTCAGGTGCCAACAAAATGTGAAAACTTTGCAGGAGGGTGAATAATTCTGCAAACCACTGTGTGTGTGTGTGTGTATATATATATATATATATATATATATATATATATATATATATATATATATATATATATATATATATATATATATATAAAACAAAATTTAATCTAAATTTTTGACTCATCAAAGTAGCCACCTTTTGCAGATATAACAGCCGAACACACTCGTGGCATTCTTTCTACAATGGAAATCAAATACTGTTCGGAAAGTTCTTCCCAACACTGTTGCAGAAGTTCCCACAAATGTGTTGCACTTGTAGGTTGCTTTGCTTTCACCCTTCTGTCCAGGTCATCCCAAACCAGCTCAATGGGGTTTAAGTCTGGAGACTGTGCTGGCCATTCCATGATTTGAAGCCTACCATCTTGTTCTTTACTTCTAAGGTAGTTCTGACATAGCCTGGAGGTATGTTTTGGGTCATTGTCTTGCTGTAGGATGAACCCCTGACCAACTAGGCGTATACCAGAGGGTATTGCATGGCGCTGCAAAATGCTGTGGTAGCCGTTTTGGTTCAGGGTGCCACTCACTCTGCAAGTCGCCGACTCTGGATCCAGCAAAAGAGCCCCAGACCATCACGCTTCCTCCTCCATGTTTGACAGTTGGTGTCACACACCAAGGAACCATCCTTTCGCCTACTCGACGGAGTACAAAAACCCTGCGTGATGAACCGAAGATTTCAAATTTTGATTAATCGGTCCATAAGACCACCTTCCAGTCTTCAGTAGTCCACTGGTGGTGCTTCATGGCCCAGGCAAGCCTCCTTTTCTTATTTTGCCATCTTAGCAATGGCTTTCTTACTGCCACTCGACCTGTCAAACCTGCAGCTCGAAGTCTTCTCTTCACAGTTGAAACTGAGACTTGCTTACTTCGACCAGTGTTAAGCTGTGCTTGAAGCTGTTGTCCTGTGAGCCACCTATCACGCAAGCTGTTGACTCTCAGAAACTTGTCTTCTGATTCTGTTGTGGCTTTGGGTCTGCCAGACCTCTTCCTGTCAGAGTTTCCTCCAGTTTCCAAGTGCCTTTTGATGGTGTAGGAAACTGTATTCATTGACACCTTGGCTTTCTTTACAATTTCTCTAAAGGAAAGACCTACACTTTTAAGGGTTTTAATGGTTTGTCTGTCTTCCTTTGTTAATTGCCTTTTTCTCGCCATTGTGATAGCAATAGACACTTCCTGCAGCACAATACTGTCCAAATAATGCTTAAGAGGGTGTAGTAACACAGTCTGTTCCAGCACTGCTTTTATACAGACAGAGGGTTTGTAAGTAATCAACAAAAGTTGGGACACCTGTAGGAATTGTTAGCATGAATGTTCAAGGCTTATACAATATATAAATAATTTCACAGAGCTGTAGTGATAATCTATTATAAAAGGAAAACAGATAGATATATGAATGCACTTCAAGATTGTATTTGGTCTGTTCATACTGATAAAACAAGGAAGACGTTACGCTATCGTTATATTTGTGCCTGTTTTTTTGTTTTTGGCTTTTTTCGTAGTCAGGACTTTGATAAAGTAATACTAATCTATCTATTATGTGTTCATTTTTAGAGGGAGAGAAATCAGGGTTAACATTAGAACAAAACCGGAGCCTCCATTCTCCATGACAGATTACACCAGCATCGTACAGACGCTGAGTAAACGGGATATCCTGTGGAACTGACTCCCGCTCAAGATGCCAGTTTCTGAGTCCCTGCCTCTCTTTAAATCTCGCTTTAAAACACATTGATTTAAATTTGCATTCTTTTAGATTCTGTGTGGTTTTTATTTTCTTCATTGTTATTGTTGTTAGTAGTTTGTATCCGATTCTGTACAGGTCATGAGTTTTGTTTTATTGCTGTTTTACTCGTCTTGCTTTGTTAAGCGCTTTGTGATAATCCTTTATGAAATGCGCTATATAAAATACAGTATTATTATTATTATTATTATTATTATGATGATGTCAGTTCCTGTTATATAATCACAATGTTTGTACAGTTATTAATTTGACTTTTGGTCTATAAAATAAACCTCATACCTTTTTAAATTGTATCCGCGTTGCTCTGCTCTGGGTACAGTATTTGTACTCCACTGTCCAATATGATTTGCGTTGTGGGCCTCACGTGTATCTACATGGGACGGTACAAACCTCAGGCATCTACAAATTGGGACGCTCTATAGCAATGGTTTCCCGCGTTATGAAAGATAATGTACGTGTTTAAAAAACTAATAGCGGTAATTGTGTACGTGTTCATTGAGGGTCGGTCATGTAAACTATGCTACTGCATAAAAAAAATCTATTAACAGATTAAGGGTTTTGGGGAGCAAAATACTACCAAATATACTTTAACTTCAAGCCTTTTATCCAGGTCACATTTTATTAAAGCATTTCCACAGTGTTTTCCAGGCAGTTACAGTGTAATTACTGTGTTGTCAGACACACCAAATTTAATTATAATTGGCCTCTCTCTCAGACCCCTCTCCTCAGTGTGTTTGTAATAATCTTGTTTCTCTCTCTCTCTCTCTCTCTCTCTCTCTCTCTCTCTCTCTCTCTCTCTCTCTCTTTCTCTCACTCTGTATCTCAATCTCTCCCATTCTCTCACTCTGTCCCTCACTCGTTCTCTCACTGTCTCTCTCGTACTCTGTCTCAATGCTTTTCCCTCACTCTCATGCTCTCTCACTCTCTCACTCTCTCACTCTCTCTTTCTAGATGAGCTCCTTCAGCAGTCGTGCGCTCATGCTCCTCTCCTCAGTGTCCGGTGCCTGTGGGCTGCTCCTGGTTGGGATTGCCGTCTCCACGGATTACTGGCTGCTCATGGAGGAGGGAATCATCCTGCAGCAGAACCAGACCACTGAGATTAAGATGGCGCTCCATGCTGGGCTCTGGAGAGTCTGCTTTGTAGCGGGTAAGGAGAGAGGGTGGGGGAGTAAGGGGTGTGAGGGGGTGACTTTCCACCCCCTCCTTACTCTCCCACCTCCCCCACTCCCTCACCCCCTTCCTTACTCTCTCACCCCCCACTCTCCTACCCCCAAACTCCCCCACTTGGTGGGGAAGCAAATGAGAGGGTGAGGAGGTGAGATAGTGGAGGAGGGATTGAGATGGTGGGGGATTGAGGGTGCCTCCACCCCCTATCTCCCACCTCACCCTTATTCTCCCACTCACTCAATCCCCACTCTCTCACCCCTCCCTTACTTCCAACCCCCCAACTCCCTTACTCTTCAACCCCCTAACTCCCCCACCCCCTCCCTTTACTCTCCCACTCCATCACTCCCCAAACCCCTCCCTTACTCTCTCACTCCATCACTCCCCAGAGAGTCTCCCTTACTCTCTCACTCCATCACTCCCACCCCCTCCCTTACTCACTCCATCACCCCCACCCCCTCCCTTACTGAGGGTGGGGGAGGGACCCCTCCTTTAATCTCTCACCCCCTCAGACCTACACCCCCACTCTCCCACCACCCCCCTCCCTTACTCTCCCAATGAGAGGGTGGGGGTGTGAGGGGGTGAGAGTCTGGAGGAGGGAATGAGATGGTGGGGGATTGAGGGAATGAGAAGTTTGGGGATTAAGGGGTGAGCAAGTTAGAGGCTGGGGTGGAAATGAGAGGGTGTGGGAGTGAGGGGGTGGGGCAGGGAGTTAGAGGGTGGGGGAGTGAGTAGATGGGGGAGTTAGAGCATGAGAGTGGCTGACAGGGTGTGGGATTGAATTAGAAGGTGAGGGAGTGAGAGGGGGTGACAAGGTGTGGGATTGAATTAGAAGGTGAGGGAGTGAGAGGGGGTGACAGGGTGTGGGATTGAATTAGAAGGTGAGGGAGTGAGAGGGGGTGACATGGTGTGGGATTGAATTAGAAGGTGAGGGAGTGAGAGGGGGTGACAGGGTGTGGGATTGAATTAGAAGGTGAGGGAGTGAGAGGGGGTGACAGGGTGTGGGATTGAATTAGAAGGTGAGGGAGTGAGAGGGGGTGACAGGGTGTGGGATTGAATTAGAAGGTGAGGGAGTGAGAGGGGGTGACAGGGTGTGGGATTGAATTAGAAGGTGAGGGAGTGAGAGGGGGTGACAGGGTGTGGGATTGAATTAGAAGGTGAGGGAGTGAGAGGGGGTGACAGGGTGTGGGATTGAATTAGAAGGTGAGGGAGTGAGAGGGGGTGACAGGGTGTGGGATTGAATTAGAAGGTGAGGGAGTGAGAGGGGGTGACAGGGTGTGGGATTGAATTAGAAGGTGAGGGAGTGAGAGGGGGTGACAGGGTGTGGGATTGAATTAGAAGGTGAGGGAGTGAGAGGGGGTGACAGGGTGTGGGATTGAATTAGAAGGTGAGGGAGTGAGAGTGGGTGGCAGGGTGTGGGATTGAATTAGAAGGTGAGGGAGTGAGAGGGGGTGACAGGGTGTGGGATTGAATTAGAAGGTGAGGGAGTGAGAGGGGGTGACAGGGTGTGGGATTGAATTAGAAGGTGAGGGAGTGAGAGGGGGTGACAGGGTGTGGGATTGAATTAGAAGGTGAGGGAGTGAGAGGGGGTGACAGGGTGTGGGATTGAATTAGAAGGTGAGGGAGTGAGAGGGGGTGACAGGGTGTGGGATTGAATTAGAAGGTGAGGGAGTGAGAGGGGGTGACAGGGTGTGGGATTGAATTAGAAGGTGAGGGAGTGAGAGGGGGTGACAGGGTGTGGGATTGAATTAGAAGGTGAGGGAGTGAGAGGGGGTGACAGGGTGTGGGATTGAATTAGAAGGTGAGGGAGTGAGAGGGGGTGACAGGGTGTGGGATTGAATTAGAAGGTGAGGGAGTGAGAGGGGGTGACAGGGTGTGGGATTGACTTAGAAGGTGAGGGAGTGAGAGGGGGTGACAGGGTGTGGGATTGAATTAGAAGGTGAGGGAGTGAGAGGGGGTGACAGGGTGTGGGATTGAATTAGAAGGTGAGGGAGTGAGAGGGGGTGGCAGGGTGTGGGATTGAATTAGAAGGTGAGGGAGTGAGAGGGGGTGACAGGGTGTGGGATTGAATTAGAAGGCGAGGGAGTGAGAGGGGGTGACAGGGTGTGGGATTGAATTAGAAGGTGAGGGAGTGAGATGGGGTGACAGGGTGTGGGATTGAATTAGAAGGCGAGGGAGTGAGAGGGGGTGAGAGAAGGTCTTGGTCAGTGCTTTTTCTTGTTTTCTCTCTGTCAGGTGCTGAGAAGGGCCGCTGTGTGGCATCGGAATATTTCTCTGAACAAGAGGTTGAAATCACTACAGAGAACACAGCTAATATACTGAGTGAGTTCAGAACACTGTACTACAACAACACTCTATACTGCAGTATCACAGCACTATACTACAATCTAGGGGCCTGTCCCTCACTCCCAATCTCCCTTTCTCTCACACTCCTCTCTGTCTCATCTCTCTCTGCTCTCAGTTTCTCTCTCTGTATCACAACTTACTTTTCTATTTGTTTTAAGCATTTTATGTCATTGTTGTTGCTGGAGGTGAGACGGGTGGTCGGGTTCGACACAATCAAATCCCCCTCACGTACAAACAAAGCTATTGTCATAATTTTGAGTAAAAAATGTAGTTAATACAATTGTGGAAGAAGGATTTGTTTTAAATATTTCTGTAATGCCTCTATCTACACCTCTTACTAAAGTAACTTTCCTGATATGGAAAAATAATGTCACTGATTAAAATGATCAGATAAAACTTGTCAACCCTCTGATCCCACGAGGGAGCGGCGGAGGTGAGCCTTAGTCATCCCCAGCAGAGCCGGAGGGGTGGGGAGTGGAAACTGGCACTGCTGGCCATCCCCCTGTCGGCTCCTGTTCACATCCCAGTCAGTCAAACCAGTAGAAACAACTACACTGTCCAGGAGATCATTGTGTTGTCGTTGTAGTTGAGCAATGGCTTTTTACCAACGGGAAAAATCCTTTTGGTCTTTAACAGACGGGTGCTGGGATTTTAATAAGAGAGCGCAGCTATTTGATTTTTTTAAACAGCCAACAAGTGAATGTAATTTATTACAGGAGATGCATCAGACTGCAGTAACAAGTCTCACTTGTATTTTACTGTATTTTAAGTCATGGCTCAAATTTTAGTGCTGGGGTTGCTATTTTATTTTCTCCAGGGCTTGAAGCAGAAATGTTATCTACAGATGAGATTATCCAGAGAAGAGTTTTAAAATGACAGGTAAAATATTAGCAGTATTTTTATTGATTTTATTAATATTTCTGCTCCTAACGTTGGGGGGAGCAGGTTTCATTTTTAAAAAAGCTGAGTCAGATGCTGGGGATCTGTGATGCTGACCAGTTCCTTGTGGTTGGAGGGGATTTTAAGATAGAAACCATGAGGAACCTAATCCGCAATCTGTCAGGGAGATGACCGCTGTATTAAATGAATTTGACCTGGTTGACATATGGAGGAATTTTCACCCTAAAGACAAACAATATATGTGGATTAAAGTAAATCTGAATCAGCTGTCAGGGGCATATTTGGATCACAAAACATCAGATGAATAAATTAATTAGAAGCTGTGTCTTACCCAGTCCAATTTCTGACCATCATTTTGTATCTGCCACTGTCTTAATATCCACTGTAGGACACTTAAAATCATGTCAGCATTTTAATACAAAACTGCTACCGAACACCAATTCATTAATCATTTTAAACTTTTCTGGGAAAACTGGAAAAAGGCCAAAATAAATGATACCAGTCTGCGGCAGTGGTGGGATTCTGATAAAATTCAAATTCAAATCTTCTGTTAACAATGCACTGGGTATGTCAGCAGGGCAGTGACCTGGGGAGAGATGGTGGAGTTTGAGAAGCAGCTGGACGGTCAGAGCAGTGAGGGGTGTGTTGGGGCTGCAGGAGAAGAGGCAGCTTCTGGGCATCCTGCTGGAGGAGAAGATGAAGAGCTCTCTGCCCAGAGCCTCAGCTTTACTGAGCTCAAGGACATCTCTCCCACAGCCTTCTCTTTGGCCTGTAGAAGAAGACAGCAGACCGTAAACAGAAGTGCTACCTGAGGCTGCCTTGCGGGATAGAGGTCTCCAGCCCTGCGGATCTCAGGCAGGTAGTAATCTTTTTAAGTGAGAGCCGTGACCTGAGAGAAACCGAGCAGCTGCATCAGCGTCTGCTCACCTTCCAGGAGCTCAATGCCGCCGACACTCAGCCACCAATGGGAAGTTGCCTGGGATCGATGGACTGCAGGCGGAGTTTTATAAGTGTTTCTGGACCTGTATTGGCCTCTGAGCTGCCGCAGGGCAGTAATAACTCTGCTGCCCAAGAAAGGAGACCTCTGCAGGCTTAAGAACTGTCGTCCCATCTCCCTGCTGTGCTGCAATTATAATCTGCTTTCCAAGGCTCTGGCCAATTGGCTAAGGACACATATCGACTCAGTGGAGCACAGGGACGAGTCCCACTGCGTGCTAGTGAGATCCATTTTTGATAATTTGTTTTAAATTAGATACCTTTTTAATGTGTCCAAATTTTCTTCCCTCTGTTTCCATACCCTCTCTCTCACACACTCCTTCTCTCTAGAGTAGGAGTGTGGTTTGATTTGCTTTTTGTTGTTGATTTACTTTAGTTTAAATACAACGTATTTGTTTAAGTGTTGTGTGTGTGTGTGTGTGTGTGTGTGTGTGTGTGTGTGTGTGTGTGTGTGTGTGTGTTTGTGTTTGTGTGCAGGGGTTTTGCTGATGGCTGGTCAGCCGAGACCCAGCGATGAGCTCTCATTCCCGGGGACGACGACTGTGGCTCTGGGACTCAGCCTGGAGCGTTGGTCCCCCTCTTCTCAGAAGGTGTGGAGCACAGCGCTGAGTCTCAGCCCAGCGCTGCTGTGATACCTAAGTGAGGAGGAGGAGGAGGATGACGAAGACAGAGGAGTGCTCTCTGAGTCCTCGATGCACTCCTAGATCCCTGGCAGCCAGACCTCAAAGGCAAAACTGTAGAAGAGATAACTGCTGCTATTTTAAACACTTAAGAGGAGTGGCAGACTCTAAGTGGAGGAATCAGCTGTCTGTGAGGAGGAGTGCCCCAGTGTGGAACCCCCTGGGTAAGAGAGCTAGGGATCGGCTGTGGAGGCTCCTGCAGTGCCGTGTGGTCTGGTGGTTAAAGACAAGGGCTTATAACCAGGAGGACCAGGGTTCAAATCCCAGCTCAGCCACTGACTGAGCAAGTCACTTAACCTCCTTGGGCTCCGTCTTTTGGATGAGACGTTGTTGTAAGTGACTCTGCAGCTGATGCATGGTTCACACACCCCTGTCCGTAAGTTGCCTTGGATAAAGGTTTCTGCTAAATGAACAAATAATAATAATATTTTAGCCACGGGGAGGTTCCTGCACAGAGTGGACCCCAGCATCAGCCCTGCATGCAGTTTCTGTGGTCAGGAGGAGACAGTGTTTCATACGTACGGAGACGCTGTGAGACTGGAGCCACTGTTTCACCTCCTGACAGACTGCAGCAGGGGCTCTCGGGTCGCATTCACAAAACACATTTTTATTTTTAGCACCCCCTATAGTTTGAAACAAAGAAGAACATGTATTATTATTAATTTTATCATAGGCCAAGCAAAACTGGCCATTTTAAAATCTCTCAAGAAGCAACTATCTGGGACAGGACTGACCAGTGCGGTCAAGCTGTTCAAAGTGCTCCTGGTCAGTAGGTTAAAGGTCACCTACTTTGACTGCTGACTGTTAGAGACACTCTGTACTCTGTGAGCGAGGAGGGAGAGATCACGGGTTCCTTTAAAAATCCTCACCCTGAATTATTAATCCGTTTTATTGTCTGAATTTAAATTTGTTGTTTTTTTTATTGTTTTAGTAAAATTACTATTTTGTTGTCATTTTACTGTGGTTCCTGGGTAGGTTTCATCTGATCCCAGAGCTTCATACTTGTAATTGTGTTTTGATTTTTTTGTTTTGTAATGTTTTTTTCACGATTGCATGGAATAAGGACCATTAAAAGTCAACAAGTCTCTCTCGCTCTCTTTCACACACTCTCTCTATCTCCCACTCTTTCACACTCTCGTTCTCTCTCTCTCTCTGTCTCTCTCTCTCCTGTGCTCTCTTGTAGTTGAACGTCTCCTTCTCTTTGCTTATGCTGTTCTCTATGATCTCTCTCTCTCTCTCTCACCTGTGCTCTCTTGCAGTTGAACACCTCCTCTCTGCTCATGCTGTTCTCTATGATCTCTATCCCTCTCTCTCTCGTGGAGGATTGTGAGATTGTGGGCAGAGCTGGAGGAAGCAGTGTGGTAGGAATGGAAACTCTTGAGCGAGTTTATGGATTATTTATTGCAGTACGGTTGAGTTTTCTAATAAATAGTCTATTAATTTATTTAATTGTTAATTAGTTCTGTTAAATTTGCTGTGGTTGTGTTTGTGCTGACTTTAGGGCAGCTCAACCACAGCTATGGCGTCTCAGTGGGGCGGAGCAGGTCAGACTCGCTGGCACGGCTGACGGTGTGCCCCTGACAGTGCGGTGTGGGTGGAGGATTGCCTGCTCGCTGTCAGTGAGGTGGAAGGGGGAGAGAAAATTGTGTCTGCATCTGGAAAGAACAAAGGGTTAGACAAACTGATCCAGGAAGGGTTTGTGGCAAAAGGAGCCTTGGTGCAGGTGTCCCCCTTACCAACGCCTGTAACTAAAGTAATTCTTTCTAATGTGCCCCCTTTTCTGAAAAATGAGTTGTTGGAGAGAGAGTTGGGTACATTTGGAAAATTAATGTCCCCGATCACGAGTATATCTCTGAAACTAAAGTCTTCTTTAGAAGGCAGACTTGCATGTTGCTGAGAAATATTAACACTGTAATAGAATAGCCTGGACATTTAACATAGGAGGAAGCAAATATGTTGTTTTTGCCAGTTCTGATACAATGTGCTGCTTCAAATGTGAATTTCAGGGGCATCAGAGGAAAAACTGCCCAATGAGAGAAACTGAGGAAGGGCAGGAGGCAGGGGGAAAATCGGAGAACACAGGAGGAAGAGCCAGAACCAGAGCCAGACTCAGAAACAGAGCCAGAACCAAAACCAGAACCAGCCAGCCAGAGTAAGAGCTAGAACCAGCCAGCCACAGTCAGAGCCAGAACCAGAGCCAAAACCAGAACCAGACAGCCAGAGTCAGAACCAGAGGCAGAACCAGAATCAGAGCCAGACTCAGAACCAGAGCCAGAACCAGCCAGCCACAGTCAGAGCCAGAACAAGAGGCAGAACCAGAGCCAGCCTGAGTGAGTCTGAGCCAGAACCAGAGTCAGAGCCAGAATTAGAGCCAGAGCCAGAACTAAAGCAACCCAGAGCCAGAGCCAGAGCCAGAACTAAAGCCAGCCAGAGTCAGAGTCAGAGCCTGGCAAATAAAAAAGTTTTTACTAAATAAAAAGATCCCAAAAAATGCTAAAAGGTATGAAATTGACAAGCTCTGAGGCGGTCCCTTCAGACTGTGGGCTTTCTCAACCCACTTGCACTGAAGGAGTGAGCGGGGAGGGGGGCCAGTCTAAGGTGTAGAGGTCTGAGTCTAGGGGGCACAGTGCTGCAGGAATGGAATCCTGTGCACACTAGATTTTAACAAAGACAGAAATAGTGTAGAAGCTCAACCTCCATCCGCGAGAGTGGCTGCGATTTTAAGTCCAGTGACTTGGTGGACATCTGGAGCTGTCTGCATCCCACCACTCATCAATACACTTGGTCACATAATGTAAACAACAAGACAACACCTACATATTTTTTCAAAAGCAAACAGCTATCTGGTCATCACTGGATACAGATAACAGCTAGAATAACCAAAGAAACATGCAGGGCAGCATACTGGCATTCAATACAAAGTTATTGCAGGACTTCACCAAAGATTGTTGGTTAAATTGGAGAGAGCAAAGAAATCTGTTCAAAAACACGAGGCAGTGGAGGGATGTTGGAAAGACACAAGACTTTTTTGCCAGCAATACACCTTGGGTGCCACTGGGTCACTGAACGCAACTGTGAGAGAGCTGGAGAAGGAAATCCTTCAGCTTAAGAATGAGCAGAGCACAGCGGCACCTGAGACCTTAAAGGAGCAGAGACAAGCCCTGGGCAAATTGCTAGAGGAGAAGGTACAGGGGGCCCATCTTGTTTGCGCTCTGAGACATGGATGCCCTCACAAGCTGCTTCTTTGGACGAGAGCAAAAGAGAGTAGCAGCAAGCCGTTGACTTGTGTCCGACTGACCGGTGGTAGAGAGCGACTTGTCCAGGAGGAGATCAGCAAGGTGGTGGTGCAGTTTTACACTCAACTGTTTTCCAGAGAGCTGTGAGACCAGGCTGACACTAACACATTGTTACAAGGACTGCCCAGCTCGAGCCAGGAAGAGCAGGAGAGTCTGGAAACTCAGATGTCTTTCCAGGAACTGACCACCGCTGCTATGCAGATGGCCAGTGGAAAAGCCCCAGGGATTGACAGACTGCCAGATGAATCCTATCAGCACTTCTGAAAGGAGCCAGACCTGCTGCTAATGCTGCAGGAGAGCCTCAGGGCCGCTCAGAGATTTCTTTTCGATCTCGTTGACCACCCCTACTTGTTTAAAACCCTGCAAGCCTTTTTGTTTGACCCTGTGTTTAAAATCACATTAAACTTTCATATAGTAATGTTTTTTACCGTTTTAACACTAGAACGAGCGTGTTTATAGGCATACCTAGAACAACCATGATCGGTCAATTAAAAACGACATAAATATTATAATGAAAGTGTGACATCATCCCTTAAAGAGAAGCCCAGAGCTCATTTTTTGTTCCTTTATATGCCTGTTGATTTATGGTGCATTGTATTCATGTGTGGTAATACCTAATCTCCGCCACGAGGAGGCGAAATGTTTGTTTTTAAGGCTATATAAACCCTGCGGTTTTGCTGCAAGAGAGAGAGGAAAAGAGAGATGGAAAGAGTGTTGCATCATGGTCTCTTGAGGAGGAGAAGGATTACTGGTTTCTTCGTTTTTCAGAGAGGGAAATTTGAAGTTACATTTATATATTTGGAAATTGTTGTGTCGGTTTGTCAGCAGAAACATACCTGCGTTACATCCAGCTCCTGAAAATAAATCAGCTGTCGCGATAATCTTTTTTCATGTCTATTTTTTGGGGATTTTTTTTTTTTAAAGTGGTTGGACGTTTTTTTTGTGATTTTCACCTGATGCCTCTCTACAGTGGATTCATCATTTTCTTCAGCTCTGTTTGTAGATCTATTGTTCAGGACTGGAACCGAAAATCTTTATGCAAATTCTTGCTGGACTGTTTGCAGGTCTGAGATAGTATGTGCTTTGCTCTGATAAGGGATATTGTCTGCATTGAACTCTGCTTAAATCCTAATTCAAATGTGTTTTGATTTTGTTGTTTCAGTTTTGATTGTGATTGCTATGGTGTGTGTGAAGGAGTAGTGGGGATTGTAACAAATATATACATACAGTGCCTTGCAAAAGTATTCAGATCCCTGACCAATTCTCTCATATTACCGAATTACAAATGGTACATTGAAATTTCGTTCTGTTTGATATTTTATTTTTAAACACTGAAACTCAAAATCAATTATTGTAAGGTGATATTGGTTTTATGTTGGGAAATATTTTTAAGAAAAATAAAAAATTGAAATATGTTGCTTGCATAAGTATTCAACCCCTGTGCTGTGGAAGCTCCCACTTTGCACCGATGAAAGAAATTGCCCTAACGAGGACACAATTACCTTACCATTGGCCTCCACCTGTGAACCATTAAAGTTGCCGTCACATTTTCTGGATAAAAACCCCATTGTTGAAGGATCATTGGTAAGGCTGTGAATCTGAAGGAAAATGAAGACCAAAGAGCATTCTACAGAAGTTAGAGATAAAGTAATACAAATACATAGATTAGGGAAAGGGTACAAAATAATATCCAAGTGTTTGGATATCCCAGTGAGCACAGTTGGATCAATAATCAGGAAGTGGAAGCTGCATCACACCACCCAGGCACTGCCAAGAGAAGGCCGTCCCTCAAAACTCAAACAAGAAGGAGACTTGTGAGAGAAGCAGAGAGGCCAATCACTTTGAAGGAGCTCACAGTGGCTGGGAGTGGAAATGGAGCAACCATATAAGAACATAAGAACATAAGAGAGAAAGTTTTACAAACGAGAGGAGGCCATTCGAACCATCTTGCTAGTTTGGTTGTTAGTATCTTATTGATCCCAAAATATCATCAAGAAGCTTCTTGAAGGATCCAAGGGTGTCACTTCAACAACATTACTGGGGAGTTGCTTCCAGACCCTCACAATTCTCTGTGTAAAAAAGTGCCTCCTATTTTCTGTTCAATGCCCTTTTTCTAAACTCCATTTGTGACCCCTGGTCCTTGTTTCTTTTTTCAGGCTGAAAAAAATCCCTTGGGTCGACACTGTCAATAACTCTTAGAATTTTGAATGCTTGAATTAGGTCGCCACGTAGTCTTCTTTGTTCACTGAACAGATTCAATTCTTTTAGCCTGTATGCAATGACATGCCTTTTAAGCCCGGAATAATTTTGGTCGCTCTTCTTTGCACTCTTTCTAGAGCAGCAATATCTTTTTTATAGCGAGGTGACCAGAACTGCACACAATATTCAAGATGAGGTCTTACTAATGCATTGTACTGTTTTAACATTACTTCCCTTGATTTAAATTCAACACTTTTCACAATGTATCCAAGCATCTTGTTGGCCTTTTTTATAGCTGTCTAGATGAAGACAAGTCAACAAAAACTCCTAGGTCTTTTTCATAGATTCCTTCTTCAATTTCAGTATCAGTATCTCCAATATCTCCCATATGATATTTATAATGTAGCGTGCAGTACCTTAAAATTAAATGTCATTTGCCATGTATCTGCCCAGTTCTGAATTTGCCATTTTGAAACCTTTGCTGCTGCAACAGTGTTTGCCACTCCTTCTATTTTTGTGTGTCTGCAAATTTAACAAGTTTGCTTACTATACCAGAATCTAAATCATTAATGTAGATTAGGAATAGCAGAGGACCTAATACTGATCCCTGTGGTACACCATGGTTACCACACTCCATTCTGAGGTTTTTCCTCTAATCAGTACTTTCTGTTTTCTACATGTTAACCACTCCCTAATCCATGTACATGTGTTTCCTTGAATCCCAACTGCGTTCAGTTTGAGAATTAATCTTTTGTGCGGGACTTTGTCAAAAGCTTTCTGGAAATCTAAATAAACCATGTCAAATGCTTTGCAATTATCCATTATCGATGTTGCATCCTCAAAAAAATCAAGCAAGTTAGTTAGACACTATCTCCCTTTCCTAAAACCATGTTGACTTTCTCCCAGTACCCTGTTACCATATAGTTAATTTTCCTTTTTGGATCTTATTATAGTTTCCATAAGTTTGCATATAATAGAAGTCAGGCTTACTGGTCTGTAGTTACCTGGTTCAGTTTTGTTTCCCTTTTTGTGGATCGTATTACGTTTGCAATTTTCCAGTCTGTCGGTACCACCCCTGTGTCAAGAGACTGCTGCATGATCTTGGTTAGCGGTTTGTAAATTACTTCTTTCATTTCTTTGAGTACTATTGGGAGGATCTCATCCGGCCCAGGGGATTTGTTTATTTTAAGAGCTCCTAGTCCCTTTAACACTTCTGCCTCAGTTATGCTAAAGTTATTTAAAACTGGATAGGAAAATGACATGTGGGGCATGTTGTCCATATCTTCCTTTGTAAAAACTTGTGAAAAGTAATCATTTAACATATTTGCTATTTTTTTTTCTTCATCTACGATTTTGCCATTTGTATCTCTTAAACATTTAATCTCCTCTTTGAATGTTCTCTTGCTGTTGTAATATTGGAAAAACATTTTGGAATTGGTTTTAGCTCCCTTTAGCATGTTCATTTCTATTTCTCTCTTGGCCTTTCTAACTTCCTTTTTGACTTGCTTTTGCAGTTCTGTGTACTCTTTCTGTGTACTTTTCTTTTTGGTCCTTTTTTAATGCTCTGTAAGGTGCCTTTTTTCGCTGAATATTTTTTTTAATTGATCTATTAAACCATTTTGGCAATTTAGTTTTACATTTAGATTTGTCTACTTTAGGGATATAATTGTTTTGCGCCTCTAGTACTACATTTTTGAAGAACAACCATCCTTCTTCTGTGGGTGTTTTCTCTATTTTACTCCAATCTACTTATGTTAGTCTCTGTTTCATACCTTCATAGTTTGCTTTTCTAAAATTGTAAACCTTAGCTTTAGTCTTTACTTTTGAGGATTTAAAAAACACTTAAAATGAGACCATGTTGTGGTCTGAGTTTGCCAGTGGTTCTCTGACCTCTGTTTTAGTTATTCTATCTTCGTTATTTGAAAAGACTAAATCAAGGCATGCCTCCCCTCTAGTTGGTGCCTTGACAAATTGTGTTAGGAAGCAGTCATTTGTCATTTCCACCATTTCTATTTCATCCTTCGCGCTACCCACCGGGTTTTCCCATTTTATTTGGGGGAAGTTGAAATCCCCCATTAGTATGGCTTCTCCTTTGCTACACGCATTTCTAATGTCATTGTATAACAGATTATTGTGCTCACCGTCTGAATCTGGCGGTCTATAGCATGCTCCTATTATTATGCCTTTTGAATTTTTGTCTGTTATTCTGACCCATATTGATTCGGTTTTATTTTCTTTGTCCAGGTTTAACACCTGGGCTTCAAGACTGTTTCTTATGTATAGGCTACCCCTCCTCCTCTTCTGTCCTGCCTGTCTTTTCTATACAGTGTATATACAAATATTATATTCGTCCCCATCACTCTCAGATAACCACGTTTCTGTAACACCTATCACATCATAGTTACCTGTTGTGCAGTAGCTTCACTAGAATTTTGTTTCTGATACTTCTAGCATTTAGATAAATACATTTAATGGTTGTCTTACCTGATTTTGTTTTGTTTTGATGCGGTCTCCCTTCTGTTTTTTTTTGTTGATTTCTCCCCCCTTCCTTTCTAGTTTAAATGCTTCTGAACCTGCGAGGATCTTTTCTCCAAGTAGACTGGTTCCCTTGTTACTTAAATGCAGTCCATCCCGTCTATACAGATAGTCCTCGTTGTAGACTGTGGTCCAATGATCAAGATAGGTGAAGCCTTCCCGTGTGCACCACGTCTTCAACCATTGGTTTTGATTTATTATTTCCAGCTGTCCATATGGTCCTTTGCAAGGTGCCGGTAGTATACCAGAATATACCACAGTTTTGGTTTTCTCTTTTAATTTCCTTCCTAGCTCTCTGAATTTGTTTTGCAGGGATTTTGGTCTGTCTCTTCCAATGTTGTTTTGTACCGATGTGGACGACTACTACCGTCGTCTCCTGTTCGTTCTAGGAGCCTGTCCACGTAGTGATGTGCTTGATCCCGGAAGGCAGCACACTGTTGTAGTAAGGGGGTCCAAACTGCGAACTGAACTTGCTGTGTTTCTCAATATGGAGTCCCCAACAATCATGACCTCCCTTCTTTTTGCTGTCTTGTCACCACTGTCAATAGGGTCCTGGATGTTTTTCCTTTTGTTCTCTTGTTGAACTCTGCTCATCAAAATTCTGAAGTGACTCAAATCTGTTGGTTGTTTTGATTTCTGGTGGTTGTGTTTGACAAAGTTTCTTTTTTTTTCCCTGCTTCTGCCTACCTGAACCCAGCTGTTCTGACCTTCTATCTCCCTGGTGGCTTTCAGTCTGTTAGGGGTGATGCAGACTTCCATGAATTGTGGGTGTGCCAGTTCCTCAAGATCCTGTTGCTGTCTCACTTCTTCCCAGTTTCTAGCATTTACTAGTTTATGCAAGTCCTGGATCGCGCGGCACTTTAACACTTGGTTTAGCTCCGCTGGGTTTTCTCGGATTTCCCACATCAAGCAGGTGTCACAGATTACTGGCTTGAAGACCATGTTGAGGGTTTTTTTTTTTTTTTTTTTTGAAGTTTAGTTTCAGCTGTCAACCTGCTTATTGTCTGCTTCGAAACTGCTCTGTACTTTTCCACGCCTGTACTTCTCCCACTCGCTGTCGCTTCCACTCGCTGTCGCTGGGAAGACTGCCTCGTTTAACTGCGTTGTTCTGCTGTGCTGTCGGCTCCTCCCCTCGCCCGTGTCTCAAAACGGCGCTGAATTTGAATCAGCTGCTCCGAGTTTCAGCTTGTTTGTTTTCAGAAAAACACACGCGGCTGTGTTTTCCCCAATGTCCTCTGTTTTCTGATTACAGAAGATGCAATTTCTCCTTTCTGCTTCGAAACTGCTCTGTACTTTTCCACGCTGTACTTCTCCCACTCGCTGTCGCTTCCACTCCTGTCGCTGGGAAGAAACTGCGTTGTTCTGCTGTGCTGTCGGCTCCTCCCCTCGCCCGTGTCTCAAAACGGCGCTGAATTTGAATCAAATTTCAGCTTGTTTGTTATCAGAAAAACACACACGGCTGCTGCTGTGTTTCCCCAATGTCCTGTTTTCTGATTAAAGCAATTCAAGATGCAATTTCTCCTTACTGCTTCTAAACTGCTCTGTACTTTTCCACGCCTGTACTTCTCCCACTCTCTGTCGCTTCCACTCGCTGTCGCTGGGAAGACTGTCGTTTAACTGCGTTGTTCTGCTGTGCTGTCGGCTCCTCCCCTCGCCCGTGTCTCAAAACGGCGCTGAATTTGAATCAGCTGCTCCGAGTTTCAGCTTGTTTGTTATCAGAAGCGGCTGTGTTTTTCCCCAATGCCTCTGTTTTCTGATTACACAGATGCAATTTCTCCTTTCTCTTCGAAACTGCTCTGTACTTTTCCACGCTGTACTTCTCCCACTTGCTGTCGCTTCAGCTGTCTAAGTTCCTCCCCTCGCCAGCTGTCGCTTCCAAATCTGCACTCAAAAAGTACTCTGAAAGCACAGTTTGCACTTGACTGCAGTGGGAAAAGGTTTTTTAGTCAGATGAGACCAAGATAGAGCTTTTTGGCCAAAACTCAAAGCACTTAACACTGCCCATGCCTCAAGACACACCATCCCTACAGTGAAGCAGCATCATGCTGTGGGGATGCTTCTCATCAGCAGGGACTGGGCATCTTGTTACAATTGAAGGAAGAATGGATGGAGCAAAATACAGGAAAATACTGCAAGAGAATCTGCTTCAGTCCACAAAAAACTGAAGCTTGGGAGGAAATTCACCTTTCAGCAGGACAATGATCCCAAGCACAAGGCCAAAGCAACATAGTGGCTCAAGAACAAAAAGGTGAATGTCGTGGCCCAGTCAAAGTCCTGATCTCAATCCCATTGAGAATCTATGGCACTATTTGTAAATTGTGGTCCACAAGCATCGTCCAACCAACCTGAACAACCTGGAGCAAATCTGCCAAGAAGAATGGGCCAAAATCACTCCGACACTGTGTGCAAAGCTGGTACATACTTACCCCAAAAGACTTAAAGCTGTATTGCAGCGAAAGGTGGCTCTACCAAATATTAATGTGTGGGGGTTGAATACTTATGCAAGCAAGATATTTCAGTTTTTTATTTTTCTTAAAAATATTTCCCAACATAAAACCAATGTCACCTTACAATAATTGATTTTGAGTTTCAGTGTTTTAAAATAAAATATCGAACAGAACGAAATTTCAATGTACCATTTGTAATTCAGTAATATGAGAGAATTGGTCAGGGGTCTGAATACTTTTGCAAAGCACTGTATATTGTTGGTTTCTTCAAAAATTCTGAACTCGTTTTTTTCTCTTGTTAACCGTTTGAACTTGCAAAAAACGCAGAAAAGATTGTTACAAAAGGACAAACAATTGAATATAAGTGGTAGTTTTATTCAGGAATGTCATATAAAGCATCTACACACCCAATACATGATAAATAAACGGACATTTGAACAGAAATGGGTTTTTATACAGACATGTTCGATAAAGCACAACCTCAAAAAATGAAATAAACAAATATTTGAAAATTGTACAGGAATATCACGTACACAGAAAACTGTATTGTCTACATAATATTGCCTACATAATCGAAGCGATGCGTTTATACACAGATAAACTATAATCTAAATGTGCTTCATTTACAAACGTTTACAGAGTCTAAGTGCTGCACAAATCACACAGACCCTGCTCTTCTCAACACATGCACTTACTACAGACTGTCTTTGCTCATTTGGCGCAGCTATCAGCAGTAACCCAGGCTTCTGGCACCAGATGCTCCACGGGCATAACCTAGAGCAATGAACGCTTCTAATTCCTCTGAGGGCATTGACCAGAGATCATCTTGTAGTTGTCGGTGGGCTTCTGCTTCAGTGCAGTGTTGTATGTGGTGAAGCGTATCCATGTTCAATAAGTGAAAAGCACTTCATGCACTCTCATCAATGTAGTGTTTTGAATATGCCGTGGGCCTGGAACTTCTCTCAGAATATTATGTTCACCCCTTCTACCTGCAGCTTCAACAGCAGGATTTATAGTGTTCCAAACTGCCCTCATTACCAGCCTCTTGTGCAGGGGCTGGTGCTATGGAGAAGCAGGTGAAATAGCGGCTGGATCAGGTGCAGGGGCTGATGCAGGTGAAGTAGCGGCTGGATCAGGTGCAGGGGCTGATGCAGGTGAAGTAGCGGCTGGATCAGGTGCAGGGGCTGATGCAGGTGAAGTAGCGGCTGGATCAGGTGCAGCTGGCTCAGGTGCACTGGTGATGCAGGTGAAGAGTAGAGCGGCTGGATCAGGTTTTTGCAGGGGTGAGCATGGGACAGTGAAGTTAGTTTGCGGGGCTGGATTGCAGGTGTGATGCAGGTGAAGTAGCGGCTGGATCAGGTGCAGGGGCTGATGCAGGTGAAGTAGCGGCTGGATCAGGTGCAGGGGCTGATGCAGGTGAAGTAGCGGCTGGATCAGGTGCAAGGGCTGATGCAGGTGAAGTAGCAGCTGCCTCAAGGTGAAGTAGCAGCTGGATCAGGTGCAGGGGCTGATGCAGGTAAAGTGGCTGGCATCCTTGCAGGGGCTGTCACAGGATTGCTGTTCTCCCACGGGATCTCTCAGGTTGTCACTGCTGTTGGAAGATTCATCTTCGCAAACCCAGTCTGCTTCAGAGCCAGACTCGTCTTTGTCCATCTCTGCTGTATTGTTGTTTGGTAAAACTTGCAATAATTCCAAACACTGCTTTGTTGTCCAGCGTCTTCTGCGATCCATTTTCAATGTGTATTGGGGTAACAGTGAACGAGTGCAGATAGACAGCCTGGCGCCGGGAGCTGTCAAGACTGATTGCTGGGCAATAGAAATGTCACAAGACCGCTCACTTGAGGAATGCAGACTGATATAATCAAACCAATACATGGCAGCAACCCAACTGATAAATAAAAATAAAATAAAAATGTAATTGTTATAATGTGTTTTATATGTAGTGGTCAATTTGGCTGCATCTGGTCGGAATAGGTATGACAGTATTTGATCGCCCTGATTTTTCTTTGTCAGGGTAATTAGTGCATATATTTAGAGAAGGTCGGGAAAGCACAGCTCCGTATCTTAACACACACACTGCAATGTCAATTCCAATTCCAAAAATGCCTTGGTCTTTTAGTGTTAAAAATGAAGAGTGGGCTGAGTCGTCCCTTCCCAGTGTGCTGGTGCATCAGACAAGGCTGCTCTCTGTCTGGCATGCTTTTCTCCCTTTCTGCTGGGTATGTTGAGGAGAAGGCTGTCAGGCTAGGCAGTTCCCTGCTCCGCACCTTCCGTGGCAGTGAAGGCGTCAGCCTGTGCTGATGATGTGAATGTTTTTATAAACAGAGATGTCCAGGTTTTACAACCCTGCCTTGAGACATTTCAGGGAGCATTGTCAGAAAAAGTCAACTAGGCCAAGAGTGCCACCTTCCTGTCTGGCAGCTGGCAAGAGAATGACCCATCTGTGATGCCTCAGGTGGTGAGGTGGGAGAGGACAGGGCTGAAAATATTAGGTATTTTCTTAGGGACAGATGCCTTTATGGAACAGAACTGGGAGGGCCTGGTGGATAAAGTGAGAGGGTGGCTTCAGAGTTGGCAAGGGTTGCTGTCCAGACTCTCCTTCAGGGGGAGAGTCTTAGTAATTAATAACCTGGCAGGTTCCTTGCTGTGGCACAGACTGATGTTTCTGGACCCTCCCAAGGGAATAATAGAGAAATTACAGAAGCTATTTCTGGAGTTGTTTTGGGGAGGGAGGCATTGGATGAAACCACCTCCCTCAGATGAAGGAGCTGCTAGCAGGGTAGCAGCTTTCAGGATGATGGTGGCGCAGTGGCTCACTGGAGGAAGGTGAAGAGAGAGGAGGAGGACAGGCCAGGGTCTGTTGAAAGAGCCTCTCTTATATAACAGACTGTTTCAGCACTGTGTCTCCAGTCACAGGCACTGTGTGCAAGCTTGGTGTGACCAGACTTTCTCACTGGCTCATGCTGCTAAACTTGGTGGCAGGCTGGGCTGGCTTTGTGAGAGGCAGGTTCGCAGGATGATCAGGAGTTTTGTCTCCTCAGGGCTCAGAGAGGTTCTGAGGGAGGAGATGGCCCGAGGACAGGAGCAGAGTCGAGTAAAAGACTTCCTAACGCTGCTGATGTCCCGCTGTGTAGATGAGGAACAGGAGCAGGAGTATGAAGTCAGTTAAAGATATGCGATTCCATGAGCTTACAAGCCAACAGCTGTATATTTTAATATAAAGATAGTCAGTTTTAAATGTTAAGAGGTGTTGTCTGACTCCAAATGGAGGGACCATCTGTCTGTAGGAGAGGAGAGAGCCCCGTGTGGAGAGTTTTATAGAAACCATCCTTAGATAAGAGAGTTGGAGATTTACAATGGAGACTATTTCATGGCTTGTTGGCCACAGGGCGGTTGCTGCACAGAGTGGACCCTGGTATCAGGGTGCAGTTTCTGTGGTCAGAAGGAGATGGTTTTCCATGCGTACAGCGGCTGTGAGAGACTCAGTCCAACTCTTGACAGAGTTGCTGCAGGGGATTAGATTTCCGAAACAGCTCTTTATTTATGAAACTTCTTATAGTTTTAATCCAAGGAAAAAATGTGTTTTAATTCATTTTATTACAGGCCAAGCAAAACTGGCCATTTCAAATTCTAGGAAGAACAAGCAGATTTCACAAAGTGGATTTCACCTATTTTAATATGGTTGATGATCCACAGGGCTTTCAGGAGATGGGGTGTGTGGGAGACACTGCAATATTTTTTTTTCAGAAGTTTTTAGAAGTTAGTGTTTTAATTATTTTTTGCATAGTTGAAATCTGTTTTTGTTCGAATAGATTTTAACTTAAATGCTGCTTCTTTGTTTTAATACCAGTTTTTAAGGTCAGGAAGGTATTTTTTTGCTGATGCGCTGGGGAGGTTTGATCCCGGAGGCAGCAGGAATCTTAATTTCATCTTTTTGTGTTTTTACCTTATTGTTGATTTTCTGATGATTTTAATATGAAAAAAAAAACTTAAAAAGTAAAAAGTCTTTCTAACACTCCCTCATTCTTTCCCTCTCTCCTCTTTTACACATCCTCTTTTACGCCTTCTCTCTATTTCCCTCTCTCCTCGCTCACACACACACTCCCTCTATCCCTCTCTCTCACACTCCCTCTATCTCCCTCTCTCACACTCCCTCTCTCCTCGCTGTCACACACCCTCTATCACACTCCCTCTATCCCTCTCACACACTCCCTCTCTCTCCCTCTCTCCTCACTCACACATACCCTCTCTCGCACACTCCCTCTCTCCTCTCTCACACACTCCTATCTCTTACACACCCTCTTTCTCTCACACTCCCTGTCTCCCTCCTACTCCCTCTATCTCTCCCTATCTCTCCTCTCACACACTCTTTCTCACACACTCCCTCTATTTCCCTCTCACACACTCCTTCTCTCCCTCTCTTACTCCCTCTCTCTCTCTCTCTCTCTCTCTCTCTCTCTCTCTCTCTCCCTCTCTCTCTCCTCAGAGATGGTCCGCACAGCCACTCCGTTCCCAATGATCAGTCTCTTGTTTGTCTTCACTGCCTTCGTGATCAGCAACATCGGGCACATCCGCCCCCAGCGAACCATCCTGGCCTTCGTCTCAGGAATCTTCTTCATACTCTCAGGTACCCAGCCCCTGCGTGTGTGTCTCTGTACCCTCCCTCTCCCTCCCTGCCTCTCTCCCTCACTCTCTCTCTCCCGGGCTCTCTCCCCCTTTCTCCAGGCCTCTCTCTGGTAGTTGGTCTGGTTCTCTATATCTCCAGTATCAATGATGAAGTGATGAACCGCCCCAGTCAGCCGGAGCAGTTCTTTCACTATCGCTACGGCTGGTCCTTCGCCTTCGCGGCCTCGTCCTTCATGCTGAAAGAGGTGAGGGATTCATCACAGCAATAATACACTGCAGAGCATTGCTATTAGAGCAATAACGCACAGCAGAGCATTGCTATTAGAGTAATAATACACTGCAGAGCATTGCTATTAGAGCAATAATGCACAACAGAGCATTGCTATTAGAGTAATAATACACTGCAGAGCATTGCTATTAGAGCAATAACGCACAGCAGAGCATTGCTATTAGAGTAATAATACACTGCAGAGCATTGCTATTAGAGCAATAATGCACAACAGAGCATTGCTATTAGAGCAATAATGCACAGCAGAGCATTGCCATTAGAGCAATAATGTACTGCAGAGCATTGCCATTAGAGCAATAATGCATTGCAGAGCATTGCCATTAGAGCAATAATGCACAGCAGACCATTGCCATTAGAGCAATAATACACTGCAGAGCATTTCTATTAGAGCAATAATACACTGCAGAGCATTTCTATTAGAGCAATAATACACTGCAGAGCATTTCTATTAGAGCAATAATACACTGCAGAGCATTTCTATTAGAGCAATAATACACTGCAGAGCATTTCTATTAGAGCAATAATACACTGCAGAGCATTTCTATTAGAGCAATAATACACTGCAGAGCAGTTGAAGAGTAAGTAGCGAGGTTAATATAGCATACACATCTGGTCATTTTTATATTCATTGTTTAACATCCTGACAACTTTTTACACCTATAAATTTTAAAGTCTGTGTAAATATTATTGCCCACATTGTCAAACCGGTAACCCAACAACGATCCATGATGGAGTACGAACAGAAAAGCCAGAGCACTTGTTAGTGATTTAGAGGACGAATCTCAAACACACTGTGGAGCCCTGTAAGACCCTTTATAAAAACATTGACTCTCTCTCTCCCTTTCCCCCTCCTTCCCCCTCTCCCCCTCTTTCTCTCCTCTCCCCACGAAACAAAGGTGAAAGGTAAAGAAGGAGAGACATTGTTAGTCTAAGATTCTAGAGACAAGCTAATACCTACAATCTCAAAACCTTACTGAGGGTTGAGCCGCTGGTAACCACCCTTAGATGAGTATAAAAGGCATTGGAGCTCTGTAGGGTATGAGAGGGCTCTCAGAGCTCAGGGCCTGAGCCCTCCCCATTCTCCCTTCTCCCTCTCCTGCTTGCCCTCTCCAAATTTTACTAGGGGGTAAAACTATTATAACGGGAGAATCAGTGATGATTGAGTAGATTGGTAATCCCTGGGGGGGAGAGGGGCTCTCTCTCTCTCCCTCTCTCTCCTCTCTCTCTCCCTCCTCCCCCTCTCTCCCCTCTCTTTCTCCTCTCTCTCTCTCTCTCTCCTCTCCCCCCTCTCTCTCCTCTCTCCTCTCTCCTCTCTCCCCTCCTCTCTCTCCTCTCCCTCCTGCCCTCTCTCTCCCCCCTCTCTCCTCTCCCTCCTCTCTCTCTCTCCCTCTCTCTCTCCTCTCCCTCCTCCCCTCTCTCTCTCTCCCTCCCTCTCTCCTCTCCCTCCCCCCCTCTCTCCCTCCCTCTCTCCTCTCCCTCCTGCCCTCTCTCCCCCTCTCTCCTCTCCCTCCCTCTCTCTCCCTCCATCTCTCTCTCCTCTCTCTCTCCTCTCTCCCTCCTCCCCTCTCTCCCCTCTCCCTCCCTGCCCTCTCTCCCCCTCTCTCTCCTCTCCTCTCCCTCTCTCTCTCCCCTCCCTCTCTCTCTCTCTCTCCCCCTCTCTCTCTCTCCTCTCTCTCCTCCCTCTCTCTCTCCCCCCCTCTCCTCTCCCTCTCTCTCTCTCTCCCCCTCTCTCTCCTCTCCCTCCTGCCCTCTCTCCCCCTCTCTCCCTCTCCCTCCTGCCCTCTCTCTCTCAGGGGGCGGGGGTGATGTCAGTGTACCTCTTCATGAAGCGCTATGCAGAGGAGGAGATGTACAGACCCCACCCCGCTCTGTACCGGCCGCGCCTGTCCGAGTGCAGCGATTACTCGGGTCAGTTCCTTCACCCCGAGGCGTGGCAGCGTGGCCGGAGCGCCTCGGACCTGTCGAGCGATGTCTCCATCCAGCTGAACCAGGCCCAGCCACCGGCACCCCCCTCCTCCAGCTCCCAACCGGGTGGGGCCACGGGAGGCTACCTGCCCCCTCCCTCCTCCTACTCCCATCCCCACTCCCACCCCCACCACATCCCCCAGACCCAGCCTCCCCACTCCATGGCGATGTACCCGATGCAGACTCCCCCTTCCTCCGCCTCCCTGCACTCCACCCTCCCCCAACCCCCCAAATACCACCCTCACATCCGCATGAGCGCCTCGCCCTGCTAGGCTTCCCGCCTGAAACGCGCGCTGGCTTCCTGTGTTGTTTGGAACTCCAGAAACGCATGAGTGATTTGGAAACGCTAAACCCACTTGATTATAACAAACTCGTCTTTCTCAGTGTCTTCGATGTAAATTTAGTAGCATCTCAATGAAGGCATTGCGAAAGACTTCTAGTCATTTGCCATTGAATTCATTATGTTTCTTTCAGTGTTTCTAAACTCAGCACTATCGAGTGTTCAATAGTTCTCTTAATATTTCCTCTGCTGCGATTCAGACAAGACAGGATACAGGTAGAGCCGTGCGTTCCTGCTGTACAACACGCATTACTGAACACTGTAAACTAGACTTCAAACTATAGAATAACAACACAGCCCATCCCATTTTCAATAGTGTCTTGAAATAATATTATTGACCCATCTCACGATGCTAAACAGCACACTGAAGACTGAAGATTATTAAAAACGATGCAGAGGATTCGACACACGCGGGGAGAAGGAGTGCTGTGCTAGAGAAGGAGAAGCAACTTCCAGAGAATTTTTCAATTCTGGCCAAATTCTCATCTTATTGATTTTATGGGGTTAGCATACCAATAAAAATCAAACACCTTTAAAATAATGTTTTCCATCTAGAGAAGCGTGAATTCTACAAAAGTAATATATAATAGGTATGATTTGCTGGGATTATTTTGTTCAAAGTTTTTTTAGAAAAACGTTAGTGAATATTGTGACAATTTAATAGACTTGTTTTTTATTATCACTACATGCAGTTACACTGTACTTATATTTACCAAATACAAGGCCTGGTCACTTTATAGGTCCCTGCTATCGTGTCACCGTTTGATCTGGACGGGGCCTCGACTCCACAAGGTGTTGGAAGGGGTCTCTGTTGATCCGCTCCCTCATTAATACTGAGCGCAGAGAGGCAGGCAGGGGGTCGTGATGACGAGTCCTTCAGACGGTCGGGTCAGATCAGTGCGGTGGCTGTGGAAGATACCCGAAGTCTCTCTGTCACGCTCCTCAAACCGTTAATCCCGGCACGGCGGACAGGGGCGTTATCGTCTTGAAAGTTGGGGTTCGGCGTTGTTGGGGGTCTGCAGCGATGCTTAGTGTTCGTTCAGCCCAGCAGAATAATTGAGGGAGCCGGGGTACAGCAGAAGAACATGAACCACACCAGGCAGACAGGCAGGCAGAGAGGCAGACAGGCAGGCAGAGAGGCAGACAGGCAGGCAGACAGGCAGACAGGCAGAGAGGCAGAGAGGCAGACAGGCAGAGAGGCAGAGAGGCAGGCAGACAGGCAGGCAGAGAGGCAGACAGGCAGGCAGACAGGCAGGCAGAGAGGCAGACAGGCAGGCAGACAGGCAGACAGGCAGGCAGACAGGCAGACAGGCAGGCAGAGAGGCAGACAGGCAAGGCAGACGGCAGACAGGCAGATAGGGCAGGCAGGCAGACAGGCGGCAGGCAGGCAGGCAGACAGGCAGGCAGGCAGGCAGGCAGGCAGGGCAGACAGGCAGACAGACAGAGAGGCAGACAGGCAGACAGGCAGGCAGGCAGGCAGACAGGCAGACAGACAGGCAGACAGGGGCCTGTCTCTCAGTCTGCCGTCAGGCAGGTCCGAGAGTCCGCTCTGTCAGTCTGTCCGTATGTCCGTCAGTCCGTTGTCCGTCTCTGTACGTCCGTCTCGTCCGTCTGTCGTCCGTCTTGTCCGTAGACAGGCAGACAGACAGGCAGGCAGACAGGCAGAGAGGCAGGCAGGCAGGCAGACAGGCAGGCAGAGAGGCAGAGAGGCAGACAGGCAGACAGGCAGGCAGACAGGCAGACAGAGAGGCAGACAGGCAGAGAGGCAGGCAGACATGCAGGTAGGCAGGCAGGCAGGCAGACAGGTTCTCAAAAGTTCTTATAAAAGTTCTCAAAAGTCTTATAAAAGGCAATCTAATACAGAGGCCAGTTACAATATACTAAGATAACCCTGTCTCTCTTGAGTTTCAATCTGCATAGTTTTATATATTATACAGCAACACCAAACACGATTCAGACAGCACCCCTGAGTTTCAATCTGCATAGTTTTATATATTATACAGCAACACCAAACACGATTCAGACAGCCCCCCTGAGCTTCAATTTGCATAGTTTTATATATTATACAGCACCAAACATCTATTTTATATATTTATTTATTTGTAAATCACAGTTCAGATTGGTTTGACATTTTCATCTAGTGCTGGACAGAAAATTGGAGCACCTTATACTCTATTGCCAGTGTTATGGCAGGTGTCCAGTTGATTTTGTATTCCTGTTTGATTTGCTAGAATGCTTCGCTCGCGGTTTCAATTAGATTACTACGAAGTAGAGTAGGCTAGATGTAGAAAAAGATCATCCATTTAATACTGTAAACAAAAATTAAAAGTTAAAAAAAAAAAACTAAAATTAAAAAATGAAAAAACAAGTTTAATATTGTAAATAATATTAATACATACTATTAATAATGATAAGAATAATTTAAATAATAAAGTAATTATTGATAGCTGTATATTAAGATGTCAAGATGTATATATATTAACAAGGCAACTTGACTGGCAAGTTTTACAGAAACACAGACGCGCAAACACACAGACACACACTGAAATACATAGACACACACACAGGCATGCAGACAGACACTGAAATACATAGACACACACACACTGAAATACATAGACACACACAGACACTGAAATACATAGACACACACAGACACTGAAATAGACACACACTGAAATACATAGACACAAACACAGGCACGCAGACAGACACTGAAATACATAGACACACACACACAACATTAACTTTTATGTATCTGACACACACGGAAATATTTAGTCACACAAACACAGCTGCATGTACAGACACTGTAATGACCTAAACACCACACTACATGAAAATACATATCCACCACACACACAGGACACACATAGACAGAAAGAGACATGTGCTAATACCGTTCATTGACAATCGACACACACACACTGAGAATACCTAACACGCTAGGACACTTTATGTGAAATACATGTGTGTCACACACCACACAGTGCATGTGACACGACACATGTACACCCCACCTGTTGTTGCTGGCAACACCACATCGACACAACTGAAATTACATAGGACCCATGTGTGTAATACTGACATACACTGAAATACATAGACACACACACAGACACATAGACAGACACTGTAATACATAGACACACACACACACTGAAATACATAGACACACACACACACACTGAAATACATAGACACACACACACACACTGAAATACACACACACACACACTGAAATACATAGACACACACACACAGGCACGCAGACAGACACTGAAATACATAGACACACACACACACATCGACACAGGCACATAGACAGACACTGTAATACATGGACACACACACAATGAAATACACACACACAGTAGTCTGTGATGACAAGTGACACTGGTGTGATACTTGTGTGTGTGACACACCCGGAAGTACAGTGTACGTCAGTGTCTGTGAACACTGTATGTGAACACACACACAAGAGTGGTGCACACACTTGATGTATCTGTGACGCCCCCACAGTGTGCTTTATGGATCAGGACACTCAATACTGTCCACACCCACACTGCCCATACCAACGACATGTATGCACGTTGTCTGGTGTGACTACATGTGAAACACACATGTATCTACACTGACAAGGACAATGCTAAACGCAGACATACATAGACACACACTGAAATACATAGACACACCTACACACATAGACACACACACGCCGGACGTATGTGAATCATAGTATGGTTATTGTGTGTGTGTGACTTTATGTATCCCATGTGTCCGTGTATCTGTTGTGACATTATGACGTATCTGTGTGACTTTATGTATCTGTGTGTGTGGACAGGCCTGTGTGTGTCTGTGTGAAATACATAGACACACACACTGGAATACATGTGTCGTGTACAGGTCTGTCTTGTGACTTTTTATGTACATGTGTGTGTGGACCTTATGTACACGCGACTGAAAATCTGTCTAGACCCACCATGTAGCAGGTGCACGCAGTGTGACTTATGTATCTGGGTCAGACACCACCATGGAATACATAGTACTGACACACACTGCCAATACCGACAGTGCATCACACAGACACACAGACACACACTGAAATACATAGACACACACACACAGACACACACTGAAATACATAGACACACACACAGGCACGCAGACAGACACTGAAATACATAGACACACACACACTGGAATACATAGACACACAGACACACACTGAAATACATAGACACACACACAGACACACAATGAAATATATAGACACACACACAGACACACACTGAAATATATAGACACGCACGCAGACAGACACTGAAATACATAGACACACACACAGACACACACTGAAATACATAGACACACACACAGAAATACATGCAGACACACACTGAAATACATAGACACACACACAGGCACATTATTATTTATTTACAAAAGTGAAAGCTTTTAAAAACGTTTACAACAAAATCTTGAATTGTAAATGTAAATGCTGTATTAACTATTTGAATTAAAAGCTACAAGGAATCCATCATTCTTTTGGAAGTGGGTGGGGGGCAGGGGAAGAGGAGTTTTTGCATAAAAGTTGTAGCTAAAGAATGAATGTTTTAACCTACAAATCCTCTTCAGGTACTATCAGAGAGAGTAAGAAAGCTGAGCGCCCCTTTTTAAATGTTTTAATTTTTCTTCCTGAGCTCTAGCAAAGCTGGGAGATGTAATTTCTAATCTCCTATACCACACTGCAGGTAGACAGGAGCACAATAACACAGGCACCAAGAATAAGGAATTGTATTACAGTACCAAACTGAACAGGGTCTATAGCCTTCAGCTATTACATCATTTCTGCAAACAGCACCAAGCTCTGTACAACACCTCTGAAAATTAAATGATTGTTAGTTTTTGGGGCTTTTTCTTTGGGATGGGGAGGGATAATGTAATTGACTCAATCAGCAATGTTGTCATGGAGATATGTCATTTCGGCGATTATGAATAAAGTTTGAGAATTCAAAACAGTGGTCTAGTATTTATTCATCATTTCTTTAGAATTTGAGCAGCTATGTAGTGACCTCCACTCCCCTCACCACAGCTCTCCATTCTCAATCAGAGCTCTCAGAGTCTGGAACAGCCCAGCCAGAGACCTCCACTCCCCTCGCCACGGCTCTCCATTCACAATCAGAGCTCTCAGAGTCTGGAACAGCCCAGCCAGAGACCTCCACTCCCCTCGCCACGGCTCTCCATTCACAATCAGAGCTCTCAGTGTGAGGAACAGCCCAGCCAGAGACCTCCACTCCCCTCGCCACGGCTCTCCATTCACAATCAGAGCTCTCAGAGTCTGGAACAGCCCAGCCAGAGACCTCCACTCCCCTCGCCACGGCTCTCCATTCACAATCAGAGCTCTCAGTGTGAGGAACAGCCCAGCCAGAGACCTCCACTCCCCTCACCACAGCTCTCCATTCACAATCAGAGCTCTCAGAGTCTGGAACAGCCCAGCCAGAGACCTCCACTCCCCTCGCCACGGCTCTCCATTCACAATCAGAGCTCTCAGTGTGAGGAACAGCCCACGAGCACAACGTGTATCAACAGCATGTACAGAGTAGTGTGGAATAAGACATGAAGAGTTTAATGGAAATTGGGTAAGTGGTGTTTAGATCTTTGTTAGTTAAGTGAATGAGGCGTCCTGATAAAGTCTATTAAAACGATTTACAGTGTGTGGAATAACTTCTTGTGTTCTCAAGATGTAAAGGTGTGACAGACTAACGGATGTGCAGACAGACAGGCAGACAACCCCCTTTATCCCCAGAATATGGTACTCCCAAGAACCTCTGCTAGATAATGTTAATAGAAAGTGTCATGCCAGTGGAATCAGCGCTTCTCCAGATAAATGTTGAAATGTTTGACCTGCACTACACCCCCTCCACCAGCAGGGAGGTGATGAAGATGCATGACCGCCTGCACTACACCCCCTCCACCGGCAGGGGGCTAATGAAGGTGCACTACCGCCTGCACTACACCCCCTCTACCAGCAGGGGGGTAATGAAGATGCACGACCGCCTGCACTACACCCCCTCCACCGGCAGGGGGGTAATGAAGATGCACGACCACCTGCACTACACCCCCTCCACCAGCAGGTAAAGATAAAGGTATAGTATGTATAAGCTATAGTATAGTATATATATATATAGGTATAGTAAAGCTATTAGAATGGTACAATACTGCTTGGTATAACAGTGGGAAAAGCTATACCAAGCAGTAGTGGTATAGCAGGTCACATGATTGTGAAGCACATGGTTTCAGATGGAAGGAAGTGCGGTGGTGGTTCTGATCCAGGAACATGTCAGTGACATTGTAGAGCATTAATAAATAGTTTACAAACACTCCCAGCAGTGTAAAAATACACAGCTCAGAATCAACCTGTTCACAGAGCAGCAGACAATATCAAACACAGGGTTTAGTAATATTCTTTCAAAGTGAGACCATATTGTAACAAGCTCAGTTGTTTTGTATTTCAATAACGTGCATGCGCTCTTTAAGTGACACCAGTCCATATGAAAAGTAGCTGAAAATGCAAATTTTATTTTCACAGACGGAGACTTCGCAATAATATTTTATCATCCAAAATGAGGAATCAGAAAGGTACACTTTCACTTGAGTTAGGCTTTAATTTACAGGCTTACCGTTCTCCTTAGCCCTGGTATCGATTGCAAGAGGCACAGCAAACGGTCTCAGTACCTCTGGTCCGAGTCACTAATCTAAACTTTGAATTCCCAAAGCCAATTACGAAGACAACAGCCACCGGGTTGTAAAGATCCCGCTTCTCTGGCAATTCTCTCGAAGTAAAAGACGCAGCTCTTTTAGATCCGGCAATCTTTTTAATGCCTATCCGGAACTGTCCTCCCGCGCTCGTTACCCGGGCTTAACAACATAAATTGTATTTTTTTATGCAAAATAACTCCCTTCAGGTTTGCGTTTTCTAGTGTTGATGACTGTGTTTCTTTGGCTTAGAAATAACACACAAAATAATAATTTTCTCAAGAACGTTAACACTTTACAACATAAAACCAAGTATATTTTAATGTACCTCAAAACCCTCAATTGTCTGGAATAAAAGGAAAACAGAACTTTATGTTATTTGAACAATATAAGTAATTTTATGCAACAATTGCCAATTTTTCCATACTGTATAACACACTTAGGAACTTGTTTTACTTGCGCCCTCTAGTGTAATTTAGTAACCACAGCATTAGCTGTAATTGTTCGCCCACACTGTTTTTTATCACAGTGTCAAACACAGGGTTTGGTAATATTCTTTTAAAGTGGAGACTACTTTAATGTCAACTACTCAACTCAAACTAAGTCATTCTAGCCCTGGTTGGTAGTAACTAGATTGCCAACATAAAGACCCTGTGGCTGATCTAGCCAGTGTTACACAGGAACACAGACATACTGTCTCAAAAAATAGAAAAACCACAATATGTCAGGACTCCTTTAAGGGGAGGGCACTGATAGTGTTAATGAAGCTAATGAGAGGTAAGAGAATGGATTTAAAATCTTAGTTAACACTCCTTTAAGAGGAGGCAGTGATAGTGTTAATATTGATATTTAACAGAAATGTAGAATATGGTGCAATGTGTGAGATACAAGCTGATTTCCACCCACTCAAATATTTTTCTATCTGCCTGTCTCTATCTATCTGGGAAAGACATCTGAAATGTCTTTAAAATATATTGTAAACCCTGATACTGATGCAATGCAGCCATCTGAAATGTCTTTATAATATACAGCACTAGACCCTGATATTGATGAGATCCAGCCCTCTGAAATGTCTTTATAATATACAGCACTAGACCCTGATATTGATGAGATCCAGCCCTCTGAAATGTCTTTATAATATACAGCACTAGACCCTGATATTGATGAGATCCAGCCCTCTGAAATGTCTTTATAATATACAGCACTAGACCCTGATATTGATGAGATCCAGCCCTCTGAAATGTCTTTATAATATACAGCACTAGACCCTGATATTGATGAGATCCAGCCCTCTGAAATGTCTTTATAATATACAGCACTAGACCCTGATATTGATGAGATCCAGCCCTCTGAAATGTCTTTATAATATACAGCACTAGACCCTGATATTGATGAGATCCAGCCCTCTGAAATGTCTTTATAATATACAGCACTAGACCCTGATATTGATGAGATCCAGCCCTCTGAAATGTCTTTATAATATACAGCACTAGACCCTGATATTGATGAGATCCAGCCCTCTGAAATGTCTTTATAATATACAGCACTAGACCCTGATACTGATGAGATCCAGCCCTCTGAAATGTCTTTATAATATACAGCACTAGACCCTGATATTGATGAGATCCAGCCCTCTGAAATGTCTTTATAATATATAGCACTAGACCCTGATACTGATGAGATCCAGCCCTCTGAAATGTCTTTATAATATACAGCACTAGACCCTGATATTGATGCGATCCAGCCCTCTGAAATGTCTTTATAATATACAGCACTAGACCCTGATACTGATGAGACACAGCCCTCTGAAATGTCTTTATAATATACAGCAGGCCCTGATATTGATCAGCCCTTTGAAATGTATCACAGCGCCAGGGTCCTAGGTTCGATTCCAGTCTAGGGGGTCTGTCTGTGTGGAGTTTGCATGTTCTCCTCGTGTTCGTGTGGGTTTTCTCTGGGTACTCTGGTTTCCTCCCACAGTCCAAAGACATGTTGTTCAGGGTGATTGCTCACTCTGAATCGCTCTGTGTGTGTGTGGTGCCCTGCGATAGACTGGCATCCCATCCAGGGTGTAGTCCCGCCTTGTGCCCTGTGTCTACTGGGTTAGGCTCTGGCTCAATCCTGTAAAAGATTTAGCGGTTAATATAATGGATGGATACATAGATAGAATTGAATGGTCCATGGTATCAAAAGCAGCACTAAGATCTAGGAGAATTAAAATTGAAAGAAAGTCAGAGTCAGAGCTTATCAAAAGATCATGTACCACCCTAACAAGAGCCGTCTCTGTGCTATGTGCAGCACAAAATCCAGACTGGAATTTCTCAAATACATTACAAGTTAGAAACTTGTGTAATTGATTAGGAACAACTCCCTCTAGAACCTTTGGTAAAAATGACAGATTGGATATTGGCCTACAGTTGCCAAGGGCTTTAGGGTCAAGTTTTGTTTTGGGTTTTTTTTGAGCAAGGGCTTTACCACCCAACCTTAACTACTGAGGGAACTATACCAGAGGAAAGGGATTCATTCATAATTGTTGAAATGCATGTATTAACAACAGAGAAAAAATATTTGAATAATTTGTTAGGGACTGGGTCCAGGGCACAAGTAGTAGATCTCATATGCAGAACTAATGCAGTCAGATCTTGTAAGGTCGCTTTATCAGGTCTAATTGGATCAGGTTAGAAAGAGCGGTTTGTAATAGAAGGAGTCTGTAAAATCTGATCTCTTATGTCAAGTATTTTATTTTGGAAAAACCTTAAGAAGTCATTCCAGCTAAAAGAGGAGCCAGTTGTGATGGTAGCAGTATTAGAAGGTGAATTTATTCATTTTTCTATGGAATTAAAAAGAAACTTAGGATTATTTGTATTTGTTTCAATCAGATTGGAATACTACAATGATCTAGCCTGGGACAGAGCCTTGCTATATTTAGCTGGATGGCTTTTCCATGCAGAGTAATGAACATGCAGATTAGTACCCTGCCATCTGCGTTCCAATTTGCAACCCTCACATTTCAGCTTATGAGACGTGTCATTAAGCCATGGTGTGCTTCTTTTGTAAAACACCCTCCCAGTTGTAACTGGTGCTATAGTATCTGAAATGTTAGTCATGGAGGTGTTGCAGGTGTTAGCAAACTCATCTAATGATACAGACTGTGTAACTGGCGATAAATGTAATGCCTCACAGAACTTTACAGTGATTGATGAATGAACTACCCTGGTTTTGATTCTACAATCCTGGCTCTGTAGCGTATATAGCAGACCCTGATATTGATGCGATCCAGCCCTCTGAAATGTCTTTATAATATACAGCACTAGACCCTGATATTGATGAGATCCAGCTCTCTGAAATGTCTTTATAATATACAGCACTAGACCCTGATATTGATGAGATCCAGCCCTCTGAAATGTCTTTATAATATACAGCACTAGACCCTGATATTGATGAGATCCAGCCCTCTGAAATGTCTTTATAATATACAGCACTAGACCCTGATATTGATGAGATCCAGCCCTCTGAAATGTCTTTATAATATACAGCACTAGACCCTGATATTGATGCGATCCAGCCCTCTGAAATGTCTTTATAATATACAGCACTAGACCCTGATATTGATGAGATCCAGCTCTCTGAAATGTCTTTATAACATACAGCACTAGACCCTGATATTGATGCGATCCAGCCCTCTGAAATGTCTTTATAATATACAGCACTAGATCCTGATATTGATGCGATACATCCCTCTCACACACATTTTGTATGTAAAAAAAATATATAAAAATATCCTTTCAATATTTAAAAATTCTTTAATATCACACAACACGACATCTATACTTCCCACACCTTCAGCTACTACTGATACTGTTAGTTCCTTCCGTCCCAAAAATCTGCTAAATCCTACAATATTATCGGAATGTGTCTCTTCTTCCCCTCTGACTGGCACTCTCCCTCTACAACGCCACCCTTACTCAGGTCATTGACACAGTTGCCCTGCTTATAACCAGAACAGTGAAGACACATCGTGACAGTCCATGGTATACCCTTGAACTTCGACTACTTAAGTCTGCCAGCAGCAAGTCTGAGAGCAAATGGAGGTCATCTGGACTAACAGTTCACAAAGAGATTTGGATTGATCACCTCAGCAGCTACAGGAGTGTGCTCGCTGCTGCCAGGGTGAAGTACTTCTCTGAAATCATATCCATGGGACACGGTAAACCAAATATTCTGTTCAAAACCATTGATTAAATCCTGCATCCAGCCACTCATAAATCCATCTACCACTCATCCTCCTTTCTTACCAGCTATGATTTCTCCTCTTTCAGAGCAAAATCAACACCATTGATTCTACACTCTCCTGCCACAAACCCAGTATAGTACCTGACCACCTTGACTCTCCTCTGATTGCCCCTCCTGCTCTCTCTTCCTTCTCTCCTCTCTCCATTACTGATGTCTCCAGCCTATTGTTGAAATGAACTACTGCCACGTGCCCCTTGGACCCCTGGCCCACAAATCTCGTCCGTCTGTGCTTCTGATCTTGCTCCTTCCATTATGTACATTCAAAACCTATCCCTAGTTTCAGGCCTGGTTCCTGCTGCCCTCAAGACTGCCCGAGTAACGCCAGTGCCCAAAAAACCCTCCCTTGAACCTTGGAAACTGTCTGCTGTTGCCTTCCCCAATAATATGAAGCCTTGTTGTACTTCTGGATAGTAACCTCTCCTTTGATGCCCAAATCTCCTCTGTGGTCAAATCCTCCTTCTACCACCTCCGAACCATCTCAAAGGTCAGCCCCTATCTTTCCCTCCTGGATGCAGAGATACTTTGTCATGCATTCATCTCCTCTCGACTCGACTACTGCAACTCTCTCTATGGTGGTCTTCCAACACATGCCAAAAACCAATTGCAGCTGGTTCAAAATGCCGCTGCTAAGATCCTTACCAGATGTAAAAAACATGATCACATCACTCCGTCTTGCCCAGCTGCACTGGCTACCTATAAAGTTCTGGATTACTTTCAAAATTCTCACAGGTCCAGAGTATCTCTCCAAGCTGCTGACCCGCTATGTCCCTGCCCGCAAGTTGAGGTCCTCTGACTCTGTCTTGCTTGTTATAACCAATGCATCCATGTTTAGAATTCACATCATAGCCTTGTATTTAATGTAATATGTCTATTTAATGTATTTGCATAGTTTTTTTATGGTTTGTATTTAATGTATTATGCCTGTATTTAATGTAATTTGCCCTGTATTTCACTGTATTTAATGTATTATGCATTGTTCCTCACTATCTTGTAAAGCAGTTTGTGATGGTGGTCCACTATGAAAGGCGCTATATAAAATAGATTGATTGATTTATTAATTGATAATAATCCATGTTACAAAATAAGTAATTTTCATTATTTTCAGCTAAAAAGAAAGGGTTCTTCATCACTAATATGTTTAAAAAAAATAGCAGAAATATTTCACACAGAACACATAGCACCATAAACCCTTCAGCCACCTATAATTAGTTATAAAATCCCAGCTGTTTGTCTAAATAAAATCATCAATATAGTTAAAATGCACATTTATACTAAGAGGTCAATTGTATTTTGAATAACCATAACCTAAAAGTTATTGTAGCTGCTGTTTCATAAACACATGCAAACAAACTTGATAATTGATCTGTTGTCCCTGTCAGAGAGTGATGTGTAGCCACAGGTAGATGTTAGCAGACAGGCAGGAAAAAGTCAACAGGCAAGATGTTGCAAATGAAAGAGTTTTTATTACCACCACACCTAGTGTGCAGCAGCAGAACACTTGACAGGAGCGTTCAATGACTGACAAGGACACAACTTGACAATTATAATACTATAGACACTACAAAACAATAAAAGTTGAGGAGGTATATTGTAATAACTGCTCCAGAAATACACAAACTAGTGTCCTCCTTTTTACTGCAGTCCCTAAACAACCTGTCTTAAACTAAATATTTTATTGCAAACATGGTTATTTGACTCAATGTCACCAGAACTAGAACACATAATAGTTAATTCCATTAATCATTTAAGGTAATGAATACATATATATATATATATATATATATATATATATATATATATATATATATATATATATATATATATATATTTTTTTTTTTTTTTTCTTTAAAATGTAGTCGTCTCCAATTTAGTGTGCCTAGTTATTATTTGTATCCCCGGCTCACCGCTTGCAACCCTCCCCACCAACTCGGGGACCAGAGGCTGGAGCACACGTCCTCCCAAACGTGCTCCTGCCAATCCCTCATTATTCGCACCGTCGATCCACTTCCTCCAACCTACAGTGTCGGAGGACAACACAGATCTGGAGGCTCCACTGCAGAACCACAGGCGCCCTATCGGCCACAGGGGTGCGCTGCTGCGTGGTGAGCTGTGGATTCCCCTGCCAACCTAAGCCAACCTCCCTACCCGGGCAGCGCTCGGCCAATTGTGCACCACCCCCTAGGAACTCCCAGTCATGGTCAGCTGTGACACAGCCTGGACTCGAACCTGAGCCATAATACTAATTCGAATTATATAACATCTGGTTATATTATTATGGAGTTTACTTCCCCATAGACTTGTATTATGCGTGCGCCCTTCTGCATAGTAACAGCGTTCTACACGCACCCCAAATTGGCGTACCCATCTTGCAGCAACATCCCATGCAATTCCAGTGCTCCAGGACATTGTACATGATATTTTAACCCCATTATATTTTAACAGTCTCCGTTAGATAAACATCAGCATCCTTTACTTGAATTAAATATAAAAATGTAACTGTCGTGATATAGCATTTAAATAAGCTTTAGTTTCACTTCTTCACTTTCAGGTTTTCCCTCCATATCTATCTCACCAACATACCTGTAGGTACATTAACGTTCCCTTTTCTCTGTGCACAGGTTAACATACATTATAAAACCGGAATGCTGAACCGGCACAAAGCAAAGTAGTAATCAACGGTCTCTGAATTGTTTATTTTAAGTGGTCCCAAGACGGGTTTTGTAGGTGATACAGTCTTTGCACTGTTTATTTTAGACAGTTCATCTAACGCAGGGGTGCCCAATCCTGGTCCTGGAGGGCCGTTGTCCTCCTGGCTTTTATTCCAACTGTCCTCTAAATTACTTAATTGGACGAATCAAGCACTAATTAGAAGCTTAATTGGTCCAATTAAGCAATTTAGTGCACAGATGGATTTAAAACCGGGAGGGACACCGGCCCTCCAGGACCAGGATTGGGCACCCCTGATCTAAGGGGTTCCTTCCATAAGGATGCATATTTGACTTCATCACACACCCACTATGACAAAATCCACAGACCACTTGTTAAAAATTCATTGAAAACAATGCAGTTCCGTCCTCAACCTCCTTTGGTCTGGCAATGATTGTGCCTATTCCCAAAACCATGCTGCTGTGATCTGGGCTGCCCATTTTCGTTTTTATGAATTTATTCTTTAAAAAAGAAAGAAAAAAAAAAATTTAACCAAACTAACTCTATCCAGCATGCAAATCTTGATTTATTAAATGAATTAAACACGTCTACAGCTGACTTGCTCAATTCGGGAATTCTGGAAAACAAAGACGATCGTGCAACAGCTTCATTGATCATTTGTGTCTTGTGCTGCCAGTGATTGTAGGAGGCTAGGGGAGTGTAAAGAAATAAATACAATTAGCTTCAGAGGGTCGTTTGTGTTCATTTCTTGTACAGTGCATTGTTATGTTAAAATGTGTGTTCTGATAAGATAGTAGAAATAATAACACAGGATTTGAAAAGATTCAGGTTATGTTTGATAGTATAAACACTATCCAATCGGACCAGGCAAACCTCATTACCACACGTTTTAACCCATGTGTACTGTCTGGCTTTGCCATTAAAATCCCTCCGTACATCAATCAGTTCGGAATGTTCTAAAATTCTTAAAAACTCTCTAGCAGGAGGCTTAATGTGATTTCTATCTAACCCAGTACTTACTACACTTTTAAAATTACCACCTAAATAAGAACTTCTTCTAGTCCACAGTCTGCTAAATACTTTCTAAACACTGGAGAAACAAAACTTGCTCCTACCATTAGTGGGTGCATAAGAATTGATTTAAGTAAAAACCCTGCCCTCACTACAAGCCTGAACTTTCAACAGCTGACCCGTCACTACTTCATCACAATCACTGAGCTGAAATTTTCTAAAACAGAATGGCCACCCCAGCACTTATATTTGTCTCATTACTAAAAATACATTTCCTCTCCAGTCTTTTTCCGAATCAATCTGATTTTCTGACTCAATATGCATTTGTTGTGAAAAAAAAAAAAAAGTGTTTATATAGTCTGATAGGGCAGCTTTCTTAATATTTCTACAATCATTAATGTTAAGACTCCCTGTTTGTATCTGAGTCACTGCAGAGATGGAAAGAAAAGAACAATGACACACAAGAAACTCCAGATTTGTTAAACCCCTTAGTCTACTCCCTCTCCCACTTCCGTCTGTGCATTTTCTGACACGCTGTTCTCTGCAACCACATTTTTATTTCCTGCCGCCTCTGCTGTCCCTGCTACTGCAGCATTATTTTTAAACTCTCTCAGCCTGCCTGGATTCAGCACTGATCAGCTGGTTGCATTCTGTCTGATACAGCGTTACCATCTGTAACCTCTCCTGTAACTTGATCTTCTCCTCACCTGCTGACTCTATATTCAATCCACTTTCATTATCAGCCTGCCTGTCGGCAGTAGAAGGACCTGCCTGTTGACCACTGTGACCCCCTTGTTTGCTCCCCATCAGTCTGTCTGTCAGCATTAGACTTTAATTTTTAATACTATGTCCCTCACTCCCACATTTAAAGCACTTCATCAAGTCTGAAGTGGCAAAAACAACATAATCAGTACCCCCAATCTTAAATTTAAGAACAAGATTTAACTCTTCATTTACGTCGATAAGCACCATAAGTACCTGTCTTCTAAATTTCACTACATGCTTAACCCTTAGTGGTCCATTTATTCAGCACTTGTCAGGCCCGTCAGGTCCAATTTATTTTCACACGCGCTGTTTATTTTACACACGCTGTTTAAAATATTTTTTTTCTGAGTAAAACAGGTTAAAAAGGCACTGCATGGCAAAAGGACATCAGTATTCCATTTCCAGCCAAGCCCCACCCCTTGTTCACTGTATTTTTCACATACCTCTTTATAGACGTGCATACTGGTAAATCCTTTCCCGATCACTCGTTTTATCACCAAACTCCTCAATAATGCGATCCTAGTCATTATTTTATTATTGTAACATCTCAAAAAGCTCTGCAGATGTCTGTGATATTCTTTGAGCGCTGGTGTGGAAGCAGCTATCTCCTTTGTTTGTGTCCGTGTTATCTCTGTGGTGCAGGGGCTATCTTCATTCATCTCCTATCGGTCTCACTGAGCCATTGAAAGGTTTTCTCGGCTTTTTCCGGAGAAAAAACGGCTTTACATCATTTTGATGATGTCGAACAGGGTCCGACATCGGACTGGAAAGAGAAAATTGTAATATCGGACCTGGGACGACACAAGACCGCAAAGGGTTAAGCTGGGGAGATTTACAGCCCAAAGGGATTCGCTTTACTTTCTTACTTACTTATTGTGACAAAGACGGCTATAATGGGGACGTCAGACCAGAGGAAACACACAGTACTGCGAGACGAAATGAAAACGTGGTTCATTATTATAAAATAAAACAGTATAAAAAACAGGACACGGCACTGGCAGCCAAAACAAAGAGACAAACAAAAACGAACTACACAGACAAACACAGTGAGCTGAAATTCTGATTTACATTTTGTTATTATTTTCTCCTCTCCACTCACCGAAAACACAACCCCGAGTGAGTGAAAACATGCTGCTTTTATGCAGCTGTACCAAGACTTGATTGCTAATCAGTCATTTAAGTGCAATTCCCCGTGCTCACATATTATTACATTTTACTTGCATGTGAAGTGCTGTGCAATCCTTGTGCCTAAATACAAATATACATTTTAAACACTCGTGTTACACAGATCCGTTTATATCCCATGTACCAATGACTATACACCAACATTAACACACTACACGTAACATACAACTCAAATAAATACCCCAGGAGCGGGGCGCTTTGCCACACTTATTTACTACCTATTACACCTCTGGCAGCGATGAAGTTCCTCCGCTCCTGTCTGTTTCTGGCAAGTCTTTCAATGGTTCCCCAGCTGTGCCCCAGGTTTTTCAGCTCAGCTTCGATTTGAGATTGTTCTGGGGCAAAAGATATGGAGGATTTTTCTAAGGCAGGTTGTATGGAATGAAAACGGTTTGGACATGTCATACTCTGTCACTGTCCAGCATTCGGCACCATAGAGTAGCGTTGAAGGTACGAAGCTCTGATAAATCTTGAGTTTAGTTTTAGTGTTATATTTTGATGATTTCCAAACTGCATTTAAGCTCTAAAGGTGTTTCTGGTTTTATTGATTCTGTTCCGGACATCCTGGCTGATGGTGCTGCCCAGGTATTTGAATGTTTCTGTGTTGGAAGTAACGTGATCTTCTATCCGTACTGGTGATGCATTAAGAGTCTTGTTTTGGTTGATTTTCAGTCCAATTTGCTGGCTGAATGTGTTGAGACGGGCTGTTTGTTCTTGTATGTGGTGTTGGGTATGTGACAGGAGAGCGCGATCACCTGCAAAGTCTTTGAGGGATGTGAAGGGTGTCCATCTGATGCCTCTTGGCATATCTTCTGTTGTATGCTGCATGACCCAGTCGATGGCAATGCTAAAGAGTATTACAGACATGACACACCCCTGACGCACTCCTGTTCTGACTTCAAAACTGAGCTCACTGTGATCAGCACTGCATGGAAACTTAGAGTAGAAGCTTTTGATGATGTTGATTATACAGAGAGGGATTCCTTATGCCCACGGAATATGCCATAGGCTGGTTCTGTGAATGCTGTCAAAAGCCTTCTCAAAGTCTATAAAGTTTATGTAGAGCTGCCCTTGCCATTCTGCCATTGTTCTATTATGCTACGTAGAGCCAAAATCTGGTCTTATGCATCCACTCCCTTTCTGAAAGCCAGCTTGCTCTTTTCTGAGAAGGTATTATCAACTGCCTTTGATATACGCTGGACTATGATCTTACACAGTACCTTGCTTGGCACAGACAGTGTGATACCACACCAATTATTACAATCACTGAGTGCTCTTTTCTTTGGTATCTTTACTATAAACCCATTGACTGATGTAAATAGGGGGGCAGGATCGATGTTGTTAACTCAAGATTTACTCTGAACAATTCTGCATTCAAGCTGTCCTTGCCAGGAGCTTTCCCATTTTTGAAGTATTTGATAGCTTGTATGATCTCTTCCTTTGTTGGGGTATCTGTATTGATATCAAGATCTTCTTCTGCCTCCCAGATGTTTGCTTCCTCTTTAGGTGGCTCCCTGTTCAGCAGATCTTTGAAGTGCTCTGTCCAGTGCATTTCTTATTTTTTGGTTGTCAGTAGGTGACCTTGTTTGTCCTTGATGAGTGTGTTTGTTGGTGTCTGCCATTTGCCACTAATAAGCTGCGTCATTTTTCAGACCTTTCCTTGTTTGCCATGGGCAGCTGCATCCTCTGCTTGTGTTGCCAGGTTATCAATATAGCATTATTTGTCCACTCTTACAAGACGCTTGACCTCCTGGTGTGCCTCGCTGTACTGCTCATGGTATTTGTCTTTTAACCTCTGGGATTTTGTGTTAGAACCTTTTTCTTCAGAGCTCGTCTGGTTTCTATGGCGTTCCATGTGCTGAGTGTGATCCACTCCTTTTTTCTCTTCTGCTTGTAGCCTAAACATGCTTCACTGCTCTGTTTATAGATTGTTGTTACTTTGCCTCACTTCTTGTTAATTTCCTCATCTGCATTCCCCTCCTCTTCATCAAGGTCTACCTGAAGTGCTTGAAACCTGTTCCTTTACTGCAGAAAGAAGGCTTTCTGTGTTTCAGGGGATTTAGCTTGTCAACTTCATAGCGTCTATGTTCCTTGTTTGGTGGACCCACACTTCTTAGCTTAATGGAGGTTGTCACAAGACGGTGGTCACTTCCAACATCTGCTGCCCTTCTAACTTGTGTATGTGTCAGTGAGCATTGCCATTAGCCATTTACATTCAGGGTGCTACAACCATGTCTGCCCATTGCTCTATCATTGTTTGTATTGCCGACCTTGGCATTCAGGTCTCCCATGACGATAGTTCAGTTGTGGCTTGGTACTCTCTCCAGCTCTGCCTGTAGTGTGAGGTAGAATTTTCTTCCCCATCACTGTCATTTGTTGGAGCATAGCACTGAATCACGGTGATGTTGTTATGTTTCCCTTTCAGTCTGACTCTCATAAGTCTGCTGCTGATGGGCTTCCACTCAAGCAGGGACCGCTCCACTCCCTTCTTCAAAAGGATGGCAACACCCTTGTGGTGTTGTCTATCCTCCCATCCAGAATACAGCAGAGCTTCTCCTGAGGCTCTTGTTAGTCTTCCTGATCCTGTCCATCTGCTCTCACTCACACCCAGGATGTGTAAGCTGTAGCGTCTCATCTCTCTATGACCTGAGCTAGCGTCTCATCTCTCTATGACCTGAGCTTTTTTTTTTTGGTGCCTTTCCATTTTTTTCAGGACCGAGCTTGTTTGTGTTCACAATGCAGTTTGCAAGCGCACTCGGACTGTTTATATGGTGTGTGACCTGGATGTTTACAATATCCTGCAAGACATATTGAAAAATGAAAGCTATTGCTCCAGTTTTTAATACAGCATATTTTAGATTCTTACATATTGCTGTGGAAGAAAGCACTGGGGAGCACTTCGCTAATTTAATGAATGCATTTCTTGAATGCCTACAGTACGAGAATGCAGTTTACACAGTTCTGCACTGTTGTCCTGATGTCATAAAAAAGTAATGTATGTAAAAGTAAAAGTAAGTATGTTTTACTATTTTTGTGAGTTTTGTCCAGTTCGGCAAGATTTTGGTGTCTGACCAAATGTTCTACCAGAGCTTCAGTTTCCCACACTGTCCATTAGGATTACCAGATTTCCACAGCGAAAAACAGGGATTTTTTTTTTAAATGTAATTTACTGACGCCGTAGCAACTCTGAAGCCAAAAATAACAGTATATAAAATCTATGAAAAAGACCTAGGAGTTTTTGTTGACTCCTAGGTCTTCATCTAGACAATGTGGGGAAGCTATAGAAAAGGCTAACAAGATGCTCGGATACATTGTGAAAAGTGTTGAATTTAAATCAAGGGAAGTAATGTTAAAACTGTACAATGCACTAGTAAGACCTCATCTTGAATACTGTGTTCAGTTCTGGTCACCTTACTACAAAAAGGATATTGTATAAAGAGTTCAAAGAAGAGCGACCAGAATTATCCCGGGTTTAAAAGGCATGTCATTTGCAGACAGACTAAAAGAACTGAATCTATTCAGTCTTGAACAAAGAAGACTACGTGGCGACCTGATTCAAGCATTCAAAATTCTAAAAGATATGGACACTGTCAACCCAAGGGACTTTTTCAACCTGAAAAAAGAAACAAGGACCAGGGGTCACAAATTGAGATTAGCAAAGGGACATTCAGAACAGAAAATAGGAGGCACTTTTTTACACAGAGAATCATGAGGGTCTGGAATCAACTCCCCAGTAATGGTGTTGAAGCCGACACCCTGGGATCCTTCAAGAAGCTGCTTGAAGAGATTCTGGGATCAATAAGCTACTAACAACTAAATGAGCAAGAATGGCCTCCTCTCGTTTGTAAATTTTCTTATGTTCTTATGTTCTAATAGTTTAAAAATTAAACATCGGGTGAATTTATTGCAGATGATAAAAACTTATTATTTTCTTTATATTGTCATCTAATTAAAACATGTTCAATGTACAAAAACGCAGATTGAAAAAAATAGATAAGCTATTGCCATTTAAACATATGGTATACACCTAATCAGAATGATTAAAGAAATAATCCAGAAGATTGTTTATCTTATTTTGAATGGTGCTAACACACAATCTAATACGTTACTCTGCTATTACAGCAGACAGTGGACAGTGAGAATGGTGTGCAGGAGGCTCCACTGCAGAGCTCCTGCTACAGCGGTGTAGAGATGTTATTCTGCATAAAGTATTAATAATGTATTTGCTTATAATTTTGTCATTTTTATTATAAAGTTTATATTCAAAGTTTTATGCTAAGCTATAGATTTGTGGCTTTCTTTACATAAGCAAATCAGACACCTGCATCCTGTCACAGTCTCAGAAGTCACAATAAGATGTCTGGGCAGACAGCCAAAAGCAACAGGTGTCTAGTTTAGATACAAAGACAGATAGGTAAGGTGTCATCAAGGTAGACAAGCACAAAGAGCAAACTTGTTTGAATTGGCTTTGACAGCAACAAAAGTAGAACAGTAGTTTAAATAAGTTTATGAAGTGTCTAAATGTGAGGCACTATGGAATGTTCTAGAAGCTTTGGGCAGATTCCCTCTGAACATGAGCTGTGTTAAAGGTGTGAGCTGACAGGGTGGGTACCTCAGCGATTGGATATTGAATAAGAAGATGGGAGGGGAATCACTCATGTTTGTGTAGAAATATATGTGTCCTTCCTGTTATAACTTGTTCTGTTCATTTCCTTGAACTGAACCCAGGGATATCTGTGTGCTAACACAAACATATACATTGTGTCCCCCTGGGTATTTTCATTTATTTATTTATTTACTTATTAACAGTTTTGAAAAAATAAAAAAAATGCAGTCCTGACTTGGAGGCTGTGGTTTATCCCACTCAGGACACCGTATGTGGCTGTCTGGCTGATGGTTGACGTCAGAACCAGGAAACACAACCCTAAAACATAAGAACATAAGAAAGTTTACAAACGAGAGGAGGCCATTCGGCCCATCTTGCTCGTTTGGTTGTTAGTAGCTTATTGATCCCAGAATCTCATCAAGCAGCTTCTTGAAGGAGCCCAGGGTGTCAGCAAAACAAAGGATGGTGGTGAAACTGAGGTGCTACAGTGCTCAGTAGTTTATTAAACAGAAAACAAAAGATTTATACGAACAAAACAAACACTTAAACAAAAGGGCACGTTGGCCAAACAAATAGAAACAAACAAAACCATGGATACGAGTACCTTCAGGATACTCAGAAAGTAAGTAGCATCAGTTCTTTTTATTTTTCACAGACTTACGTCTCTCCTGTGACACTCCCCGTCCACATTCCGAGAGAGAGATCTTATATAGCAGGTAGTCAGGAGCTAATGAGACAACTGCCAATCATTTATCTCCTGACTAGCTGCATTCCACATGTGAAGACAGGGAGAGGGAGTTAACCCACTCCTTGCTGAATCAACACAATATAAAATAGAAGACGGTTTTCGTCTACCTGCATACATTTAAACAATATAATAATAATAATAATAATAATAATAATAATAATAATAATAATAATAATAATAATAATAATGAAAAACATACAAAAATACCCAGGGGTGGGCACTTTGCCACCCTCCCCTCTTCCTATACTTTCTGTGTACTCGTGGCAGCTTTCCAATTCTGCCTCTGGAGGGTGTCAGGGAGTTCCAGCATTGTTATAGCCCATCCAGCACTTCCTTCTCCTTTTCAGGGATCCTCAGCAGAGCCTCCAGGAAATGCTGTGTCTCCTCAGACTGCCCTCCAGCCTCTGCTGTGAACAGTCCTGAGTAGAGATCCACAGCATATCGTCGGATCTCCCTGGGGCTGCCTCAACTCTTCTTCTGCCACTCAGTGGATAACTTTTCACTGTGCACTCTTTTTTTTTCAACCCCAAAAAAAGTGTAGGTGCATCGATCTCTTTGAGGTACTGCTCTCGGGACCTCACCAGCGCCCTGCACTTCGACATTCAGTAGCTCAGTCAGCTGCTGTTTTTTTTCTTTTTGAGGTCTTGAATCAACCTGCTATTGGGACTGGACTGTAGAGCTCCCTGAAGCTCCAACATATCCCTGTCCAGCGCTTGTCAGTGCTGCTGATAGAACAAAATCCCACCACTGAGCCAAGGAAGTTAAAGCAGGCAGCTGCTCTCTCCATCTTTCTCAGAAAAGAGCCGTGCATTTCTTAAAATGGATTCCTTTTAGTAAAATGCCAGGAGGACTGTCCTGGTTTTGGAGAGGGTATCAATACATTTGTGGTTGAAAGTGAATGGTCAGCTAAACCAGGTTTTTAAAAGTATAAAAACAGTCTAACCTGGCCAGAGACACTTAATTAATGTTATATTTAACCCATGTATGTTGTTTATTTGAGCCAATAAAAGTTTCCCACACATCAGTCATGTTTGTTTAAAATCAGTGAAATCTCTCTGGCAGACTGAGGGTGTGGCTCTGGATCGTTGTGATCCTCCAGCGGTTAAAGTACTGTTAAAATACCTACTAAAAACAGCCACTCATCCCCATTACAGCCATCTAGAACATGATCTAAAATCTTTAACAAAGTGAACCCACTCTCTGCCATCATCTGGGGCACATACATTAATAAAAACAAACAACTTTTCCACAATTTTCACTTTAACTTCGAGCAGTCGTCCTTTCATCACCTCAATAACAGAAGAATCTTGATTAAAACCTTCTGAAAATAACAGGGCCGCCCCAGCACTTGCATTGGAACCCTGAACACACAGCTCCCGACTGCTTACTTTTAGATGTGTTGCAAAAAAAACAACTTAACACTTAAGTATCACAAAAAATAAATATATACATAAACATAAAATAGTAAAAAAGACGTTGACCTAATGGCAGCAAACACCTCTCGCCTCTCCCAGCAGCACACACTCACTCCTCGCACTCTCATGACCGCTGCTGGACACGAAAGATTGACACATTCGTTCAATGTGGCATCTTGTCTCCCGACCAGAGACACCAAATCACATTCATTATGAATTCAGCCGAAATACAAGATCGACACTGAGCCGAGAGGGCACAGCTGACGGAAACAGCCGAAGTCGTTTGCTTGGCTCCTCGCTGGTCTGCCTGCCTGCATTGCATTCTGTTCGATCAAAGCGGAGAGCGGCGCTGCAGCGCGCATGCATTATACACACCACAGTCCTGCGATACTGAAGTGAACCGGACCGGACTGGGCTAGCCCCACCGAACACAGCAGCACTTGACAGAACGTAGGGCTGCAACGAAGCATACAGTTCTAGCTTATTATAATATATCGCCTCGTCAAGGTGTACGGGTATTTTCACAAGACACCGGTAAGACACAAGACAGACAGACAGATCGACAGACGCACTGCCGAATAGGTGATCCTATACATATATTGGTATGGTATATATACATACATATGTATATTTAAACACACACACACGCAATAGCGATGTGTGTTTGCAATAGCTGAATTAAACCCGGTATTGTTGTATAATATATTTTTTAGATGAAAAGACGCATTTTTCGTTCTTTTTTTTTTATTTTAAGGAAGTAAGCACGCTTGTGTATCATATAAGCGAACGCCATTGCTTTGTGTGATTTTACTGCAGAGCAGAGCCGGTATAGCGCTGCAATTAGAGGCTGGCATTTTATTCAAGGTATATATTGATCGCTATATTGTGTTTGACTTTAGACACACGCCGTCTATTTGATCATATATAGATTGGACTGCGAAACATATTTGAATGAGCTGTAATTTACATTTTGGCGTTATGATATATATATGGGGGGGGGGGCAGCGGTTTAGTATTTATTTCATAATGTATTTATTTGGTGCCCGATCTTGTTTACTTCCGAATTGGTATAAAAAAAAAAAAAAAACAGTTTGGACTGATATGTATGAGGATATCTGTGTTCGCTGTTTTACATGTATTTATTTATTTAGTTATTTATTTATTTATTTTCGTTAAGAATCTCAGGAATAAGGAAGCGCTCAACCGCGAGTCTCCGCACTCTGCGAGGACCGGACCTGCTACATGCCGCTGTGTGAAAACGAATAGATGCAGAGGTAAGGAGGCGAGGATCCACGATTATTATTATTATTATTACTATTATTATTAATATTATTATTATTATTATTATAGATGGACGCGATGTGTAGAATTATGTAGTTTCGCGATGGATATGTAAGCATGTATATCTATATATCTTTCTGCCTGTCTGTCTGTTTCGTTTTCGTTGTTTATTTTAATTTTCATTTCTTTTAATTTATAATCATAAGAAAACTTATGTAATATATATATATATAGATATATTAAATATATCTATATATATATATAATATATATATTATATATGTGTGTGTGTGTGTGTGTGTGTGTGTGTGTGTGTGTGTGTGTGTGTGTCTGTCGGTGGACACGTCTATTTAACAGATATGCCTACACACTGACATATACATGTATATAGGAGTAACGCAGTTATATACATAAATGTGTGTGTGTGTGTGTGTGTGTGTGTGTGTGTGTGTGTGTGTGTGTGTGTGTGTGCGCGCTCCTGTGTGTGTCCATATAGGAATTACTCTGTAAATGTAGTACAGTTATAGATACAGTATATTAAGAAGGAAAGTAATTAATAAACTGAAAACCCACTATTTCAATAATTTCAATAACACACACACACACAGAGTACATACTGGTACTGCAAATGTGTATAGGAGTATATTATAAAGTACTAGATAGATAGATAGATTTTTTGTTTTAAAAATGATCTTTATTGGTCAGTGTTGTTCAACAATCATATTCAGCAATCATAGTAAAATATTACATTTTAAAAACCAGAGCAATCTATCCATCAAAAAATAGATTGATAGATAGGTAGATAGATACTTTATACAAAGTGGATTGATTGATGGATGTATTTTATTTTAGAGCTGTAAATTCTTCATTTAAATGTGTTTGTGTGTGTGTGTGTGTGTGTGTGTGTGTGTGTGTGTGTGTGTGTGTGTGTGTGTCTGTGTGTTTCAGTGTGTGTGTCTCAGTGTGTGTATCTACCAATGTGCAGTGTGTGGGTGTGTCAGTGTGTGTGTGTGTCAGTGTGTGTGTCTCAGTGTGTGTATCTCACATGTGCAGTTACACGTCACACACACACAGTCACACAGTAGGAGTCATCTCCACAAGGTGGTTTGCAGTGTGTGTGTGTGTCAGTGTGTGTGTCTCAGTAGGTGTATCTCTCAATGTGCAGTGTGTGTGTGTCAGTGTGTGTGTGTCAGTGTGTGTGTGTGTGCCTGTGTGTTTGTGGTTGTTTGTGTGTGTCTCAGTGTGTGTGTGTGTGTGTGTGTCAGTGTCAGTGTGTGTATCTCTCAATGTGCTGTGTGTGGGTGTCAGTGTGTGTGTATCTCTCAATGTGCAGTGTGTGTGTGTCAGTGTGTGTGTCTCAGTATGTGTATCTCTCAATGTGCAGTGTGTGTGTCTCAGTGTGTGTGTGTGTGTGTGTCAGTGTCTCAGTGTGTGTATCTCTCAATGTGTAGTGTGTGGGTGTCAGTGTGTGTGTGTGTCAGTGTGTGTTTCAGTGTGTGTGTCAGTGTGTGTGTATCTCTCAATGTGCAGTATGTGGGTGTCAGTGTGTGTGTCTCAGTGTGTGTAACTCTCAATGAGCAGTGTGTGTGTGTCAGTGTGTGTGCCTCTCGATGTGCAGTGTGTGGGTGTCAGTGTGTGTGTCTCAATGTGTGTATCTCTCAGTGTGTAGTGTGTGGGTGTCAGTGTGTGTGTCTCAGTGTGTGTATCTCTCAATGTGCAGTGTATGGGTGTCAGTGTGTGTGTGTGTGTCAGTGTGTGTGTCTCAGTGTGTGTATCTCTCAATGTGCAGTGTGTGTGTGTGTGCCAGTGTGTTTGTGGTTGTCAGTGTGTGTGTCTCAGTGTGTGTGTGTGTGTGTGTGTGTCAGTGTCTCAGTGTGTGTGTCTCAGTGTGTGTATCTCTCAATGTGCAGTGTGTGGGTGTCAGTGTGTGTGTGTCTCAGTGTCAGAGAGTGTGAGCTGAGCGGGGAGCAGAGTGAGCCAATTCTATATGGAGCAGGGGAGCGGAGCGAGGTAGCTGCTGGAGCGGAGCGGACTTTTCCAGCCCGCTCATTCAAAACACTGAGAAGAACTGAGCACAGTTTGATTTTTCAAAAATACGTGTTCGACCATGGAGTTTGCCCAAAAAAAAATAAAGAAAGAAGGTGCCAAATCCAGGTGCAGTCACTGTACAGTATTTCCCATCATGCTTGTGCCTGGTAACTAACCATTCATTTTCCATTCAAACAAAAAAAAAAAAAGAGTTGCATTTTTTTAAAAGCTTTATAATTCACTATGGAGTGAAATATATATATTCTTCCAGTTGTGGAGCTGCATTTGTGCCATATAGAAATGTGAGAAACGTTATGTCCGTCTGTCTGCAGGTCATTACACAGCCTGTATTGTTCTTACATAGTTCTACGGTTATGCCCCAATACAGTGAACACGGGTTATATTTTCTCCACTCTTACACTCCAGGGTCGTCCGTTAGCCCCGGTGAGACTCACTCACATGTGTTCCTGGGTTGCTCTGAGCTCCCTGTGAGATATTCAGATACAAACAAGCCCAGTATGAAGCTAATTTGATATGAATCAGATGCAAAGTTTGAAATAGATGAGAACACCGTGCACAGTATCGTAGGAACCTGTTCATTGCAAGATGATATTTCCTAACTTTCACTTTATTTTCAATGTATGCTTTTTTCAGAACCAGTCAGTTATATTGAGAAAGCATCATTTAATTCAATTAGGTAACTTTTCTGAGCTCTTTATGTTGTTTTTTTCTTTGCTGATCACATGCCAGTGATAATAATTAAATCCCACTGTTGTTAATGATCATTTTAATTAACATTCAAACACCCGTGGGAATATGGAACACAAAATGATGCAATATGGATCACAGGCATAAAAAAAGCTTCAGTCCCAGGCAGTAAAGTAGAAAAGCTTTAGCAAGTGCAGAATATAACATCCACTGAGGTTAATGGGTCAGTGGTTTTGTTAGTTTACCAGAAAGTCCATCAGCTAATATATACAATAGCAGCAGAATTACATATATATATATATATATATATATATATATATATATATATATATATATATATATATTCCAAACTGTGTTTTGCTGATTGCTTCTATTGCATTCAATAGAACAAAACAATGTAATTCAACAAAAGAAGGGAAACTTGTCTGTCCTTTACTTCTTTTTGGGTTTGCTGTTGTATAGAGTGAAACTTTAGATTTAAAGCTTGCTGGCTGAAGACATCCCCATTCGAATGTCCTTCAGTCTCTCACATTGTACACATTTAATCTGTGTGTGTGTGTGTGTGTGTCAGTATGTGTGTGTCAGTATGTGTGTGTCAGTATGTGTCTGTCAGTGTGTGTGTGTGTGTGTGTGTGTGTGTGTGTGTCAGAAAACAGAAAGTACTGATTGAGGAGAAACCTCAGAATGGAGTGTGGTAACCAGTGGTGTACCACAGGGATCAGTATTAGGTCCTCTGCTATTCCTAATCTACATTAATGATTTAGATTCTGGTATAGTAAGCAAACTTGTTAAATTTGCAGACGACACAAAAGTAGGAGGAGTGGCAAACACTGTTTCAGCAGTAAAGGTCATTCAAAATGATCTAGACAAGATTCAGAACTGGGCAGACACATGGCAAATGACATTTAATAGAGAAAAGTGTCAGGTACTGCACGCAGGAAATAAAAATGTACATTATAAATATCATATGGGAGATACTGAAATTGGAGAAGGAATCTATGAAAAAGACCTAGGAGTTTTTGTTGACTCAGAAATGTCTTCATCTAGACAATGTGGGGAAGCTATAAAAAAGGCTAACAAGATGCTCGGATACATTGTGAAAAGTGTTGAATTTAAATCAAGGGAAGTAATGTTAAAACTGTACAATGCACTAGTAAGACCTCATTTTGAATATTGTGTGCAGTGCTGGTCACCTTGCTATAAAAAAGATATTGCTGCTCTAGAAAGAGTGCAAAGAAGAGCGACCAGAATTATTCCGGGCTTAAAAGGCATGTCATATGCAGACAGGCTAAAAGAATTTAATCTGTTCAGTCTTGAACAAAGAAGACTACGTAGCGACCTAATTCAAGCATTCAAAATTCTAAAAGGTATTGACATTGTCGACCCAAGGGACTTTTTCAGCCTGAAAAAAGAAACAAGGACCAGGGGTCACAAATGGAGATTAGACAAAGGGGCATTCAGAACAGAAAATAGGAGGCACTTTTTTACATAGAGAATTGTGAGGGTCTGGAACCAACTCCCCAGTAATGTTGTTGAAGCCGACACCCTGGGATCCTTCAAGAAGCTGCTTGATGAGATTTTGGGATCAATAAGCTACTAACAACCAAACGAGCAAGATGGGCCGAATGGCCTCCTCTCGTTTGTAAACTTTCTTATGTTCTTATGTTATGTTCTTATGTGTCTCAGTGTGTGTGTGTGTGTGAGTGGGTGTGTGTGTGTGAGTGTGTGTGTGTCAATGTCTGTTAGTGAGTGTGAGTGGGCGTGTCAGTGTCTGCCAGTGAGTGTGAGTGGGCGTGTCAGTGTCTGTCAGTGAGTGTGAGTGGGCGTGTCAGTGTCTGTCAGTGAGTGTGAGTGGGCGTTACAGTGTCTGTCAGTGAGTGTGAGTGGGCGTGTCAGTGTCTGTCAGTGAGTGTGAGCGGGCGTTACAGTGTCTGTCAGTGAGTGTGAGTGGGCGTGTCAGTGTCTGTCAGTGAGTGTGAGTGGGCGTGTCAGTGTCTGTCAGTGAGTGTGAGTGGGCGTGTCAGTGTCTGTCAGTGAGTGTGAGTGGGCGTGTCAGTGTCTGTCAGTGAGTATTGGCGCTGGTGCTCTGGTTGGTTCAGCGAGGGGACGAGTGTGAGACAGCACTCTGAATCACTGGAAATGAATTATGTCGCAATTAATATAATGCAGTGGAGTGTAGCGAGAGGAGTTCAACCTGAAATAATTTAACTAGAGAACAAATACAAGCTTCAGCATTATTATTATTATTATTATTATTATTATTATTATTATTATTATTAGTAGTAGTAGTAGTAGTAGTAAATCCATAGACAATGTACTTGCTTCTATTATTCCTAATACAAATCCTTCCCTCTTTATTTTGCTATCTGACTTAACCATCAGCAAATGTGAAATATATAAAACATTGAATTGGCAAAGAGCCCTTAGACAGAACGATACAGGAGTCGAGCAGTTTACTGTCAACATGGCGTCACAGTGACTTAACCAGACTAGTGATTTACCATACAGTGAAATATTGAGGGAGCGCTGTATTACTAAAATACACTGTCTGAGTCACTCTGCTCTATGCATCTCACACTCTCACAGTCACTCTGCCATCTCACGCTCTCACAGTCACTCTGCTATATGCATCTCACACTCTGTCACTCTGCTATATGCATCTCACACTCTCAGTCACTCTGCTATATGCATCTCACACTCTCACAGTCACTCTGCTATATGCATCTCACACTCTTAGTCACTCTGCTATATGCATCTCACACTCTCACACTCTGCCATCTCACACTCTCACAGTCACTCTGCTATGTGCATCTCACACTCTCACAGTCACTCTGCCATCTCACACTCACAGACACTCTGCTATATGCATCTCACACTCTCAGTCACTCTGCTATATGCATCTCACACTCTCACAGTTACTCTGCTATATGCATCTCACACTCTCAGTCACTCTGCTATATGCATCTCACACTCTCACAGACACTCTGCTATATGCATCTCACACTCTCAGTCACTCTGCTATATGCATCTCACACTCTCAGTCACTCTGCCATCTCACACTCTCACAGTCACTCTGCTATGTGCATCTCACACTCTCACAGTCACTCTGCCATCTCACACTCTCACACTCTGCCATCTCACTCTCACAGTCACTCTGCTATATGCATCTCACACTCTCACACACTCTGCTATATGCATCTCACACTCTCACAGACACTCTGCTATATGCATCTCACACTCTCACAGTCACTCTGCTATATGCATCTCACACTGTCAGTCACTCTGCTATATGCATCTCACACTGTATACTTCACTCTTGTTGTCTCTTTCTCTCCCTCCTCTTCCATATTCTCTTCCCTCTCCCCATTCTCCTCTCTATCTCTCTCATCCCCTCACTCATCTCTCTCCCCTTTCACTCTTCCCTCGCTCTGCTCCTTCTCTCTATTCCCCTTCACTTGCCTTCTTAACCTCTCACTCTCCTTCCTTTCTATGTCTCTCCCCCTCCCCCTCCTCTCCTCTCTCTCTGACTTGAATGTAATCAGGAGATTCAGCATTGCCATGGAGACTGCCGCATGAAAGAGAGGCAGCTGCAACTGCGCCTCTCTCTCTCTCTCTCTCTCCCTCTCTCACCTTCATCCCCATCACTCTCTCCTCTCCATTCTGACCTGTCCTGCACTCACCTTCACCACGCAGCTCGCAAATGCCCAGTTCTGAAATATGTTGGAGCAAAACATGAATTTCCATGTTGTTGCTACTACACTATAGGAGTACCACAATAAAAGCACAGCAAGGTGTAATAAAGCATGGTAATGCATCGGGTAGCACGGCACAGCAGAGACAGGCATGGTAAAGCATATTAAAATGAACAAACCATGGTAACTAGCCTTTATTAAAGTACGGTATGGTAAAGCATTGAAAAAATAGAAAAAAACAAAACATTGGTACGTTTACTGTGAACTCATTATTAAAAAACAGATTTTGGATTTCAGGAAACAAACTGGAGTCCGAAACGAGCAGCAAGAAAAACTGACAGAACGAGAAAGAGGGAGAGAGCGAGCGAGAGACACCTTAGATGGAAGGAGGTCGGACTGAAGGGAATAACAAAGTACCTGCCCGAGAGAAAGAGAGAGCGAGGGAGCAAGCAACACAGGTTGAAAGAGGAGAAGAGCTCCACTCCTCCATTGAGCGGCAACACGTTCTGTCCATCCCTTCTCCTCTGCTAGCATCCTTGTCGATCACTCTCTTCAGGTAAACAAAGGGAGTCAGTTTGTGTGTGTCTGTTTGAGTGTGTGGGGGTGTGTGTGTTTGAGTGTGTGTGTGCGAGTGTGTGTGTCTGTTTGAGTGTGTGGGGATGGGGGGGTGTGTTTGAGTGTGTGTGTGTCTGTTTGAGTGTGTGGGTGTGTGTGTGTGTGTGTGTGTTTGAGTGTATGTGTGAGTGTGTGTGTGTGTTTGAGTGTGTGGGGGGGGTGGGTGTTTGAGTGTGTGTGTGCGTGTGTGTGTGTGTGTGTGTGTGTGTGTGTGGGTGTGTGTTTGTGTGTGTGTTTGTGTGTGTGTGTGTGCGAGTGTGTGTGTGTGTTTGAGTGTGTGGGGGTGGGGGGTGTATTTGAGTATGTGTGTGTGTGTGTGTGTGTGTATGTGGTGTGTGTGTGTGTGTGTGTGGGGGTGGGGGTGTGTGTGTTTGAGTGTGTGTGTCTGTTTGAGTATGTGGGGGGGGGTGTGTGTGTGTTTGAACTCACACACCCACCCACCACACACTACAAACTCACACCCACACCACCCCACACACACAAATTCACACCACACACACACAAACTCATACACCCCCACCACACACACACCACAAAAACCCCACACAACCCCACCAAAACTCCACAACACACACAAACTCAGTACACCCCACCCACACACCACACAAAACACACACACACCAAACTCACACACCACCCCCACCCCCATGCACAAACTCACACAAAAACACAGGACAAACTAGTGTGTGTGTGTTTGTGTGTGTGTGTTTGGGTGTGTGGTGGTTTGTGTACAAACACACACAAACCACAGACACAAAACTCATACCGGTGTGTGTGTGTGTGTGTGTGTGTTTGAGTGTGTGGGGGTGTGTGGGGTGTGTTTGAGTGTGTGTGTGTCTGTTTGAGTATGTGGGGGTGTGTGTGTGTGTGGGGGTGGGGGTGTGTGTTTTGAGTGTGTGTGTGTCTGTTTGAGTATGTGGGGGTGGGTGTGTGTGTGTTTTGAGTGTGTGTGTTTGAGTGTGTGGGGGTGGGGGGGTCTGTCTGCAGACTAAGATTTGTTCAGCTTCTTCGATGTGGAACAGGAACAAGTTTTAGTTTTTTTCGCGAAAATCAGTTTGTTCTGTTTTTCTGTTCTAGCATCATGGGTGACAGCGATTTGAATTTGCTGTTGTTCGAGCTTTGTGATGATTTTTCTCAGTCAGAAAGTTCCAAGCAGTATTTATATCATAAGTACAGTAATAAACTGTAACATTAATAATACTGTTATATATGTTATATAATAATATAATAATACTGTTATATATGAAGAGTTGTGATCTCCGATAGAGCTTGGTGAAGTTTACAGTGTTATTACTACCATGTAAGTGTGTATAATAAGAATGTGATGTCACTGCCGTGGCATTGATGTCATCGCCCAGTCACAATTACAAACTAACTGAGACGCTCTGCAAAACAACAGTTTCTCAGAAAAAGGGGAAAGGGAAATGCTGTTCACCGGGCTCACTCTCACAGATAACGAATAAATTATCAGGAGCTCTCGAACTGGCAGACCCGGCAGCGGTCCTGAAAATTGTATTTTTTCAAAACGGTCTCCATTTCACGCCAAGGAGTCACACGATCTCAAGTGGGGAAACATGCCTCTGAATACCGACGAGAAAAACAAGTTTCTACACTATTCAGAGAGACTAACCAAGACGCAGTCTGGGGACAGCACAAGCAGATATCACCTGAAACCACGAATGTACAGCAACTCCAGGCAGCTTTGCAATGAGTGTTTGTTAAAAAAACAATTCTTTCAGCTTTACAGTATTTGTGTTCGGTCGATTACAACTCTCCATATATAATAAAGAAGACGTAGGGGTAAGAGTGTGTAATCAAGCCTGTTACGGGCTTCTCTGGGTTTTGAGTAGGGACTGTGATGGAGAGAATGCTGAGCATAACTTGTGCTCCATCACATATATGTGAACCCTGACTAAAGGACATTACTTTATCTCTGCTACTTGTTTATTGTTGAATATATTTTGTGTATCGCAAATAACTAATTATCAAAATAATCTTGCATGAATACATAAGTGTAACCATAACGGGTTAAAAATTAGAATATTTTTTACTTACTTAAAACGGGGGTGTTTCCAGCACGGAGTGGATAAAGAATGAAATGTGTATGCTGTTTTGAAGTTTAGCTGTGGCTGTGGGTGGTTATGGCCAAGAATAGACGCACATATTCATGGCAATTATACAGGCTGCTATAAACACATTTTTGTATTATTTCAGCTTTTTGCCGGTGTATGGGTTGCAGGGTGCCACCATCTTGCCACCAATCATTGCCTGAAAGAAGGGGCCCAAATTATATTTTTATTTTTAATATATTTGAGTCTTGAGCTAGTCCAGGGGAGTGGCTAGGTGGAGGAAAGTATATACAGCTCTGGAAAAAATTAAGAGACCACTGCAAAATTATCAGTTTCTCTGGTTTTACTATGTATAGGTATGTGTTTGGGTAAAATGAACATTTTTGTTTTATTCTATAAACTACTGACATTTCTCCCAAATTCCAAATAAAAATATTGTCATTTAGAGCATTTATTTGCAGAAAATGACAACTGGTAAAAATAACAAAAAAGATGCAGTGTTGTCAGACCTCGAATAATGCAAAGAAAATAAGTTCATATTCATTTTTAAACAACACAATACTAATGTTTTAACTTAGGAAGAGTTCAGAAATCAATATTTGGTGGAATAACCCTGATTTTCAATCACAGCTTTCATGTGTCTTGGCATGCTCTCCACCAGTCTTTCACATTGATGTTGGGTGACTTTATGCCACTCCTGGTGCAAAAATTCAAGCTGCTTGGCTTTGTTTGATGGCTTGTGACCATCCGTCTTCCTCTTGATCACATTCCAGAGGTTTTCAATGGGGTTCAGGTCTGGAGATTGGGCTGGCCATGACAGGGTCTTGATCTAGTGGTCCTCCATCCACACCTTGACTGACCTGGCTGTGTGGCATGGAGCACTGTCCTGCTGGAAAAACCAATCCTCAGAGTTGGGGAACATTGTCAGAGCAGAAGGAAGCAAGTTTTCTTCCAGGACAACCTTGTACTTGGCTTGATTCATGCATCCTTCACAAAGACAAATCTGCCCGATTCCAGCCTTGCTGAAGCGCTCCCAGATCATCACCGATCCTCCACCACATTTCACAGTGGGTGCGAGACACTGTGGCTTGTAGGCCTCTCCAGGTCTCCATCTAACCATTAGATGACCAGGTGTTGGGCAAAGCTGAAAATTGGACTCATCAGAGAAGATGACCTTACTCCAGTCCTCTACGGTCCAATCCTTATGGTCTTTTGCAAACCTCAGCCTGGCTCTTCTTTGCTTCTCATTGATGAAGGGCTTTTTTCTAGCTTTGCACGACTTCAGCCCTGCCCCTAGGAGCCTGTTTCGAACCGTCCTCACCGTGCACTTCACCCCAGCTGCCGTTTGCCATTCTTTTTGTAGGTCACTTGATGTCATCCTACGGTTGCTGAGTGACATTCGAATGAGTTGGCGGTCATCCCGGTCAGTGGAGAGTCGTTTTCGCCCTCTGCCGGTCTGTAGCTTTGTTGTCCCCAATGTGTGCTGCTTGACCTTGTTCTTATGAACCGCCGTCTTTGAAATTTTAAGGATGGAAGCAACCCGAAGCTCACTGTATCACTCTGCAACTAAAGCCAGAATTGAACCCTTCTTTTCCTCACTCAAAACTTTCCTTTTCAACTCTTTGGGCATGGTCAATAGTTATTTTTTTATTCCAATTACTTTTGAGGTACTACTAGCACTGTTTTGCCATCCAGCTGGTCCTATTGCAAGAGGATAGTGATGACCACAGGAGTGGTTTTTATACTTTTCCTCGTTAAATAAGATTTGGTTCAGGTGATCCCCTAATCAGTACCTCATTCAGTAGAATGAGGTGTGCCTGTGTTGGAATTCAACAGACACTGGAATGGAATGGCTGCCATACATGTAGAGATGCTGATTTAAGAAAAATTTGCAGTGGTCTCTTAATTTTTTCCAGAGCTGTATATATATATATATATATATATATATATATATATATATATATATATATATATATATATATATATATATATATGTGTGTGTGTGTGTGTGTGTGTGTGTGTATGTGTATATATATATATATATATATATATATATATATATATATATATATATATATATATATATATATATATACAGAGAGAGAGAGAGAGAGGTGGCAGGCTCTAGTTTTTTCGGAGTCTGGACAGTAGCTGTGTGTTCTGAAACTGTTTCTTTCTTGCTTAAGTTTTTTTTTTGCTTTCTGATTGAAGTTCAACAATAAATACTTGCATTTTATTACTCCTGTCTGTTTCCTGCATAACATCAGCCACTTGACCTCACTATCTTACATTTGGTGGCAGCAGTGGAATCAGTGGCCAGCAGGGGGCATTGCAGCTCAGAAGCGGAGTAAAATGCCACCCAAGAAAACACGAGATGACAGGCAAGAAGCCACAGAGGGTGATGCGGTGGTAGCTGGGGCAACCCAGGTAGTGCTCAGGTGTGAGTTTCAACTGGAAGAGGTGGCGAGAGTGACTGAACTCAGAGCCATGTTAAGACCTTCCTAATCACACAACGAGGTGGAACAGAGCAAGAGAGAGCAACAGCCAACACATACTACCTTTACTCCAAGCCCAGTCCAGACAAGGGAGCAGTCAGGAAGGGGACAGTCTATGGGATGGAAAGGCCCGAAGCTTCCAAAGTATGCTGAAGGTGAGGATATTGTAAATGGCCATATACTTGCTGCCATTCTTGACGGGCAAAGCCAGGATTGCCTATTTTTCCATGGATGTGAGCAATACATTAGAGAATGAAAAAGTCAAAGAGGCAATTCTGCAAAAATGTGAAATTTATATAGATTTATAGACAAAGTTTTCAGTCAGTCACTGTCCTTTCCAATGAAATGCCTAAAGAACTCTGCACTCTTAAGGACCTGTTTGAGAAATGGGTCAGACCAAAAGACCAAAGCAAAGAGAGCATAGCTGAGATGCTAACTATGGAACAATTCTTGTGGATGGTCAACCCAGAGGTTCGAGTGTGGATACGGGAGCATGGCCCAAGAAGCTGCCCAACTAGCTGGTGCATTCATCTCTGCCAGACGAGGCCCCAAGGGTTACCGCTTTACCAAGGAGTCTGGTACATTAGCCCATGGAAAGGTGGTGTTGGTCAGCATAATAGTCTAATGGTACAGAATGCCCCAGTAAAACAAGAGAAAGGAGAGGTCATTTGTTATAGTTGTGGTCATGAAGGGCATATAAAGTCAGGGTGTCCATTGAGAAAGTCTAGGGTGACTAACTTATGCTATGTTCCGAGGCCCAGTCAGCAGTGTGTTCGTGGAGGTCAGCTGGACTCCGTGATTACAGTAGGGATTAATGGGGGAAACTTGGAAGCCTTAATTTATACGGGTAGTGGTCAGACCTTGGTGCAGGACGGGGGTATGTCCAGGGGGTTATGGAACCCAGAGGAAAATGGGATGAGCAATTACACCCTACTGCAGACATATTTAGACATAGAGGGTCAATCTTACCTGGTCACTGTAGAGTTGGTGGATAAGTTGACATACCCAGTGGTGTTGGGTCAAGATATTCCAGTCTTAACAGACTTGCTACAAAATACCACAGCATGTAATGTAGTCATCACTAGGGCACAGGCTGCTGAGAGGCCAGAGCCAGAAGCTGATTGGTTGGGAGAGTTGCCGTTCGCAAGAGAGGAGAGAAAGGGTTAGAGAAGGTAGCCAAGAGAAAAAGTCAAAAGTAGAGGGACAAGTTTCGGGGAACCCCGAGAGTAGAAGAGGTAATAGAACCACCAGCATTGGAAGAGGGTGACTTTGCACCTAATAGGGGAGAGTCAGAAGGAGGACAGTAGTTTAGAGGGGCTGTTTAAAAAGGGTGAGCAATTGGAGGTGGTTTGGATGAGCAATATGTAATCAAGGGGGAAGTGCTGTATAGAGTGAGCTCAGAAGGGGAACAGCTCTTGTTTCTGTCTGCTTTGAAGACATGAGTATTGGAACTAGGACATTCATTACCATGGGCAGGCATTTAGGACAGAATAAAACATTAGCTAGAGTAGCCCAAAGGTTTTATTGGCCTAAAATGTACCAAGATGTATTACAATATTTAAGACATGCCCAGAGTGCCAACTTATAGCTCCAGGGAAGAAAGGCATGCAAGCCTCTCTCTCATATCTCTGCTGATTATAGACATTCCCTTTATGCATATAGTGATGGAGTGAAGTAGAATTGTCAATTGTCAATCATTTTATTTTGGTGGTCTGCTACTACACAATAAGGTACCCAGAGGCATTCCCATTAAGATATATAAAGGCCAGACATATTGCAGGGAGATTGTTTGTGTTATTTTCAAAAGTAGGGATTCCTGTTGAGATTCTTACTGACCAAGGTACATATTTTACCTGTCGACTGATAGCGCAGGTGTACCAGTTGTTGAGTAATAAAGGGATTAAAACCATACCATACCACCCCCAGACTGACAGGTTGGTGGAAAGGTTCAAACAAACCATTAAGAACATGCTGCAAAAGTTTGTTTCCGTTTTGGTTCAGACTGGGATCAATGGCTACCCTATATCTTGTTTGCCTATCAGGAGGTGCCCAAAGTGTTGAATGGATTCTCGAGTTGCTGTATGGAAGGCAAGTGACAGGGCCACTTGATGTTCTTAAAGAAGCATGGGAGGGAGAACATCCACAACAAAAACTGAATGTACTGTCCTATGTTCTCCAAATGAGAGACAGTTGGAGCACATGTGAAGAAAGCATAGCAAAGACAGAAAAGCTGGTATTGCCAGACAGCAAGACGAAGAACAATCTCAACATCTCAAAAAGTGTTGCTTTTGTTGCCTACAAGGAAAGCTGTCTGTTGGCTGTCTGTTGGCATACGAGGTGCTTCGGAAAATGAGGCCTGTCACCTACGAAATAGCCGTGCCAGAAAGGTCTAAGAAAAAGCAGCAGTACCATGTTAATCTGTTGAGAGAGTGGAACCCACAAAGCATGACAACTATAGAGCAGCTTTTCGCCAGAGTAATAGAGGAAGAAGAGCTAATGAAACAATATTTTCCCGTCCGGACAGATGTCCAAACAGTGGACCTTGCCCATCTCAATGAGAAACAGCAGCAGGAGCTGGCAGCTTCTATTCCACCAGGGTTGTTGTGGGAAGTACCAGGCTCTACTGACTTAACCCAGTATCATATCACTTTGAACTTTCCTGGGCCGGTAAGACAAGCAAATTACCGGGTACCAGCACGATTACTATCAGCACTTAAGCAAGACATGGAAGTGGTGAAAGACATGGGAGTAATTGGGCGTCATATGGGTCTATGACAATTTATCATCAACAATTTATCACCAACAATTCATCACCAGTAGTTCATCACCAGCACTTCATCACCAGGTACAATTCATCACCAGCGACATGTCATCATGGAGGATACCTTATCATATCACAGCTGTTTAAAACACTACAGGTGAAAACGACCGGTGTGGAGCTTGTAGGTAATTCAAAATTTCTGCGCTTCTAGTGTTAAAATAAAAGTTTGAAAAGCAAACTTGTTATTTTTGTTTTGCTTGTTTGTTAGTTGGGTGGTCATGAACTACTAAAGTTAGTACATTATGGGTTTTATTTATGTAATTTGTAAGTGAAAATGTACTGTATCTGTTATTTATGATTTATTACAGCTCGATTTGTTTTTAGCACAGCTTTTATGATATATTGTGGCCTTAATTGGTGAGTTATTGTCCATGATGAATTGTCGCTGGTGATTAATTGTTGGTGATGAGAAGTTTGTGATGAATTGCACTATGGAACACAATTTTTGTTCCTGGGTAGTAAGTGTTATTTCCTAATTGCTTATGCCTCAAAAGTATAGAAAATGGCCATTATTCCCCACAAACGTTGCTTTTGTGACCAGGACAGGTAAATTTCAAAATATCACTATTTCCAATGAGAAAACGGGCGAATTTGTATCTTTCCGTTCACATAAAGTCAGAAAAAAACAACATATGAATCCAAATTAACATGTATTTATACTAAAGTAATACAAAAATGACTACAAAAGATTTAGAAGTGAGTAATTTTTCGAGATTTACGATTATACTGTAAATTTAAATGGGTCTCAATCCTAAAATTGTAGTTGATTCAAAACTTTTTGCCACACTGTCCCATGCTTCACTGTGTGGCACTGCGCGTCGAGGAGACCGGGCTCTTCCTCCAAACAAGCAGAACACATTCCACGGCAGGAAGGTGGAACGCTTTCACCAAATCAGATTGACCAGTTCTGTTGGGTCTGTTCAGTTACACAAAATCTTGACAGCTACGCAAAAAACAGCTACAACTCTTAGTGCTTGAAACTCTATCTTCTCTCCATTTGATCTCTATTTCCATGTGGTGTGAGAGGGGGATTTAGATCTGAAACTGGCCACATTGTGGCTCTAACAAGGAGCCAGATCCCTATAGTAAGTAATTGAGTTTTTGAGTCAAGATGGCGGCACTGGAGCACAGTTTCTTAACTACTTCTAAACTGTCTCGTCTTGCTGTGTGCCGGATAATGAAACTGACCCCCTTTTTCTGTCTGAACTCTTGGTAACCCTCTCCCTCTCCCCAGTCTCGCTGTGCACCAGGGAATGGTGCTTCGTGCTCGCGATGGTCTGGTGTGAGAAGGGAATCCAGATCTTGCTCACCACAGTGGGAGCATTCGCCGCGTTCGGTCTGATGACGGTGGCGATCGGCACCGACTACTGGCTCTATGCAAGAGCCTTCATCTGCAACAGCACAGCCAACTCCAGCACTGACGACACCCACAGCAAAGACAAGAAGGACCCTGGCGCACTCACTCATTCTGGACTGTGGAGGATCTGCTGCTTAGAGGGTGAGGGAGAGCGTGTGAGTGTGTGAAAGTGAGTGTGAGTGAGTGACAGTGTGTGAGTGGTGTCTGTGTGTATGTGTGTGTGTGTCTACCAGCTTGTCTGTCTGTCTCTGTTAGCTTGTCTATCTGTCTCACACTCCAGGCTGTGGAGAATCTGCTGTTTTGATGGTGATGGAGAAAGTAGAAATATCTAACTTTGTATAATATCTGGGTGTGTGACTATCTATCTATCTATCTATCTATCTATCTATCTATCTATCTATCTATTTATTTAGTAATTATGTCTAGGACAGCTGTCTTAGTTATATATTGATGTCAGACCCACACAAACACGGACGGCGGACGGACGGCCTGCCTGTCTCTCTGCCTGTCTGTCTGTGTGTCTCCAGCTCTCTATCTCTCTACAGGCTCAGGGAGAAAGTGAAAATTCCTGCAGAGTTCCATCCATCCTCCATCTCTCACCACGTCCATCCCTCCGTCCATCATCCGGCTGTCCATCCCCAGTCCATCCCTCAGAGGTGTGCTACCGAACCCCTTCATTATTCTGTATGTTTTTGTCCTGAAAGCTGTTTATTATTTTTTATGTTTCAATGGTGTTGCTGACTCAATACAACAGACAGATTCAGTTTAATACTTGCAGAAAGACACAGCTAGCAGCATGCAGCTCTCTTCAATAGGAGAGACATAGCTACCAGCCCCAGAGACCAGCGTGCAGCTCTCTTCAATAGGAGAAACAGAGCTACCAGCCCCAGAGACCAGCGTGCAGCTCTCTTCAATAGGAGAGACACAGCTACCAGCCCCAGAGACCAGCGTGCAGCTCTCTTTAATAGGAGAGACATAGCTACCAGCCCCAGAGACCAGCGTGCAGCTCTCTTCAATAGGAGAGACACAGCTACCTGCCCCAGAGACCAGCGTGCAGCTCTCTTTAATAGGAGAGACATAGCTACCAGCCCCAGAGACCAGCGTGCAGCTCTCTTCAATAGGAGAGACACAGCTACCAGCCCCAGAGACCAGCGTGCAGCTCTCTTCAATAGGAGAGACACAGCTACCAGCCCCAGAGACCAGCGTGCAGCTCTCTTCAATAGGAGAGACATAGCTACCAGCCCCAGAGACTAGCATGCAGCTCTCTTCAATAGGAGAGACACAGCTACCAGCCCCAGAGACCAGCGTGCAGCTCTCTTCAATAGGAGAGACACAGCTACCAACCCCAGAGACCAGTGTGCAGCTCTCTTAATTTCTTTCTCTGATGTAACCACGAATCACATAGCCATGACTGCACTGCAGTAAGTGTACAAGAGGTGGTAAAAAGAACAGCAATGATGTCATCATAGATTCTTATCTGGCTCAAGGTTTTCACCCACAACTAATATTAATACTAACTCCTTCTGTCCCAGTTAGAAGTAGCAGAGTAGTAAAGTTTACATTGTGTATTATCAGCGTGCACGCTGAACATGATTACATCATGGTCTCGACCAGCCTTTAAGAGCAAGTAGCGGGGTTCCAAAATATATAGCGTTACATGCTCCCCCGTGTTACTACAACTGTTTAAATAACGTACATGTCATTTTTCTTTTCATTTTCATTACACTTGCAACTTCATTACACTTCTAACTTTAAAATCTGTTTCAAAGGTATTTTCAAAATGTCTGCTGCAGTGCACTTATCAGGATTATTGTCCACATTGTCAAACTGGTAACAGCGATAACGATCCATGATGTGGTACGGAACTGAAAAGCCAGAGCACTTGTTGTTATGTTTTGTGTTTTCTTTTAATCGCTCTTCCTGCAATGATTTAACAGACAGATCTCAAACCCTAGTGCACTAGGGCGGACATTCTGAAACGAGCTTTGAAACAGACTGTATTGTAAGTGTAAAAAATTGTCAGGATGTTAACAATGAAATGAAAAATGAAAGCTGTGTTATTTAAACAGTTGTAACAACATGTTTGGAGGTATGACGCTCTATTTATTGGAACCCCACTAATTACTGTTTAAGTTCAGACACACAGAATCATGCTGCACAGCAACACAGACAACGACAGTCTGTCTTCCATATTATAGCAGTCATGTGAGTATTATTATCTGCGGTTAATGTTGAATGCCAGAATTCCTTTTTTGAAAAAGAACTCCATAAACATCACATAAAAAAGTTTTCTTGTTCCATGAATTGAATGGCAAAACTGTACTGTACTGATATATTTTAGGATGCGTTGTGTCTGAATAAGATCACTACTATTTGTACAACCCTTACGATGCAACAGCAAAGAGCCAGCACTCTCGACAGCAGCAGTGTCGTCGCTTCTGTTCATCAGATGAGCCGCTTTGCCGCTGGTGTTGCTCAACAAGGCGAGGCAAAGGTGGGCAATGCAGCTCCCGACACCAACAAGGAGGCACTTGTCAATGGAGAGCTTCAAGCCACACTCTTCCAGTCTGCTCAGGACTTTGAGTAGCCTGGTTTCATGTTCCTCCAACGTCTTTCCAAAAACAATAAGGTCGTCAAGGTAACAAGGACCTCAAGTAAATTCATGTCTCCAACAGCTTTCTCCATGATTTGTTGAAAGGTTGAAAGAGCTCCTGTTATACCCTGGGACATGCACTCAAACTGGAAAAACCCCCGGGGACAGATAAATGCTGTTTTTCTCTATATTCTTCCCCCATCGGGCTCTGGTAATGTCCACTTGGAAGAGGGATAGCATTTTTGTTCTAGACATTGCTTTAAAGCAGCTCCTGTAACTGCTTCAGTCTGGTTGTGGATCTGGGGGGTTCTGTCTTATTGTTGGTGTCGGTATTGTTACAGTATAGTTTTGTTGTTCATTTCATGGAATAGGAAATTATTTTTTCCATGTTATGGCTCATCATTTTAAAAATGTACAATTCTTACCTGTCACCGAATCTGGATCCAGCATAAATGAACCGCTGCTTCTTAGTAACTTTCCTCTCTTATACTTAGACTGCAGTCCAACATGCTGCAGTGAAACCGCTCCACATGGCTGAAACAGACAGCCAGCTTCCTGCAGAAAACTGCAGAGTACTTCAGCCAACAAGGACGTTAGTTTCTAAATAACAAAAAGCAATTCTTTATTTGAATGAAAACGTGATTTGCATGTTTAGAAATGTCTGTCTGTCTGTCACACTCATATTTCCACACATCTCCAGAGAACCACTTGTCCAATTGTGAGGAAACCTACTAAGGACCTTTTTAGCGGAATTTATTGAGTGTCAGAATCTGGGGTGTATGGAGTCTGTTTGTCACACATTTTCCCATGTGTACACACTAGATGTTACTGACATCTATGGGTTTTTTTGTTTTGTTTTTTACAGGCTTGTTCATGTTTTCCTCTTTTTGTATTTGTAGGTTTGAAACGTGGCGTTTGTGCGCAGATTAATCACTTCCCCGACGACGCAGACTTTGACCAAAATGAATATGTCCTGCGTGAGTTACAACACAATGACATGTAAACCTGTCTACAGCACAGCAGGCAATGCCAGCGCACTAGATTCCAGCTTTATATAGACACCATGTTGGGTAGCTGCTGTAGTTCTGTGCAGGGTTGTGTATCAGGGTTATACAGTGTGGTCCTGCTTGCATTGCCCTGTGTACAGTACAGCACAGCCAGGCTCTGCCCAGCACACAGCAGGCAATGCCAGCGCACTAGATTCCAGCTTTATATGGACACCATGTTGGGTAGCTGCTGTAGTTCTGTGCAGGGTTGTGTATCAGGGTTATACAGTGTGGTCCTGCTTGCATTGCCCTGTGTACAGTACAGCACAGCCAGGCTCTGCCCAGCACACAGCAGGCAATGCCAGCGCACTAGATTCCAGCTTTATATGGACACCATGTTGGGTAGCTGCTGTAGTTCTGTGCAGGGTTGTGTATCAGGGTTATACAGTGTGGTCCTGCTTGCATTGTCCTGTGTACAGTACAGCACAGCCAGGCTCTGCCCAGCACACAGCAGGCAATGCCAGCGCACTAGATTCCAGCTTTATATGGACACCATGTTGGGTAGCTGCTGTAGTTCTGTGCAGGGTTGTGTATCAGGGTTATACAGTGTGGTCCTGCTTGCATTGCCCTGTGTACAGTACAGCACAGCCAGGCTCTGCCCAGCACACAGCAGGCAATGCCAGCGCACTAGATTCCAGCTTTATATGGACACCATGTTGGGTAACTGCTGTAGTTCTGTGCAGGGTTTTATATTAGTGTTATATAGTGTGGTCACACTAGCATTGCCTTGTTATAACAAACATAGATATTCTTATCTGTTACTAAACTAAACTAAAGAAATCCCTGTTTGCACAAGCTTGGCTGCTTTCAGATAATGTTACACTTCCTTGGTGAACAAAAAGCAAAGTATTTCTAAATCCTCTCTCCTCCCCCCTTCTCTAGGAGTGGTCCGGGCCTCCAGTCTCTTCCCTATCCTCAGCGCTATACTGCTCCTGCTGGGGGGAGTGTGTATTGCAGCAAGTCGTTTCTACAAGAGCAAAAGAAACATCATCCTGGGGGCAGGGATACTGTTTGTAGCAGCAGGTGAGAAAGTGTGAGTGTGAGAGTGAGTGTGAGAGAGTGTGTGTGTGAGTGATAGTGAGTGTGTGTTTGTGTATGTGTGTGAGAGTGAGTGTGTGTGAGAGTGAGAGGGAGAGTGAGTGTGTGTGTGTGTGTATGAGTGAGTGTGTGTGACACACACACACACAGATACACACACAGAGACACACTGTTTCACTCTTTCTTTCTCCTCTCCAGGCCTCAGTAACATCATTGGGGTGATCGTGTACATCTCAGCCAGTGCAGGAGACATCTCCATGAAGAAGGATGAGGATAAGAAGTGGCACTACTCCTACGGCTGGTCCTTCTACTTCGGGGGGCTGAGCTTCATCCTGGCGGAGATGATCGGGGTGCTGGCTGTGAACATCTACATTGAGAAGAACAAGGAGGCACGCTGCCGCTCGCGGACTGACCTCCTCAAGAGCACCTCTGCCATCCTGCGCCTGCCCAGCTACCGCTTCCGCCCTCGCTCCCGCTCCAGCTCCCGCTCCAGCGAGCCCTCCCCATCCCGGGACCCCTCCCCCGTCAGGGTGAAGAACTTCGGGGGGCTACCCCCCTCGCAGGGCCCCCTGTCAGTGTCCACTCTGCCCAACCCCCACTCCTCCTCCTCCGGCGGGGCGGACATCACCATGTACACGCTGTCTCGGGACGCCAAGCTGGCGGGGCTGGGCGGGCTGGGTGCTCCTCTCTACGGGACAGTAGACAGGGCAGCGTTCTTTCAGGTCCACAACTGCTTCCCGAAAGACTCCCACCAGGGCATCTCCTCCTCCTCCCAGCAGCTGATCGACAGGCAGGGCGGGGGCCATTGTGTAACACCCCTCCCCCCCCTCCCTCGCCCCACCCCTGGGGTGGGGATAGCACTATCCGACCGCTTCCTGTCGAAGGTTAAGTTCCAATTCAAACACCCTGAATTGGTGTGGTACACCAGTCCTGAGGAGAGGAGGGGTCCTTCAGGAAGGAAGGTGGGGGGGGAGGGGGGGGGGGGGGGGGGGGCAGGGGGGATGGGGAGGAGGGGAGGGGCAGGGTTCCGTCGATTCTCAGTGTCCAGGCGAGAGGGTGTATGGGGATAGCGGTTAGGGCGAATGGATGAAGGGGGTGAGAGGGGGAAGGGAATAGGGTGTGCCAATTCTAATTTTGAAGGAGAGACGGGGTAAGGGTTTAGGGGTTAGCGGGTAGAGGACGGGTGTAAGGATAGAGGAGAGGGTGACAGCACCAAATCCAATACTAGGAAGACAATGCCATTGTGAAGAGAAGAGTGAGAAAGGCTAGGTGATAGGGGAGTGTCTGATGCCACTGCTGTATAATATATTAAACTATGGAGATTGAAACTTAGGAGGGCTGTCTAAATCATGTTTGGAGCCACTGCTGTATAATATATTAAACTATGGAGATTGAAACTTTGGGGGGCTGTTTGAATCATGTTTGGAGCCATTGCTAAATAATAATAATAATAATGCATTAGGGCAGAGTCTGTGCTGCAGTCTCAGTAAGATTGCCCTGGTCTGTCGTATTCTATAAAGATCTTTGGAAAATTGACACAGTTTACCCTCAGCGGTCAGTACACAGCACCATTTCCTTCTTTACTTCTCTCCCCTTGCCTTTGTATTAAGTTTACAAACCCTAAATGAAATGATGTTGTTACACAGCTCTCAAATATGCAGCATTGAAAGATGTTACAGCAAACCTGGGTTTCAGTTGGATCTGCTGCTGCTACACTGGGTTAAGGAAGTTCTCAGTTTGCATGCCTTCCTTTCAGGTAGCCTCGCACTTCCTAGATCACATTATCAGTGTCTTCGGGGGGAAAGCATATCACTGTGTGAAAAGGTGGCAGTCGAAAGGGAAAGAGGCCGCTGGTTGGTTAATGAAAGAAGCCGTTGAAGGAGCAATTGCACTTTCCAGGTGATCGAGGAAGTGCTACACTATTCAAAAACAGCAAGGTTTGTGCAAACAACGATTTCTTTACCCTGGTGTAGCAGATATTTTAAAATGACATAAAAGATGTTCATAAGAAATAATGGCAGCAGAGATGTTATATTAAATCTGTTTTATGTTTTGGTTTCTTTGTATTTGGTTTCAAAATGATTTGAAAAATAAAACACAATTAAAAATGAATAGAGATTTTAAAAAAAAAGTAAAAAAAAAAAAGTAGGAGTTAGTTTCCTATAATAAACAAATAAGTTGTGAAATGTATTGAGTTTATTGAAATGAAATGAATAAGGACAACCGAGGATTCAAATATTAAAACAATATGAAAACATAAATTAAAGGTGATTTATTGTATTGCATGAATTTATACAAGAAATGCTTTGTTTCAAAATAAATGTCTGTAAAAATGTAATTCAGCTGTGTGTTTCTGTTCTTATATCTTTAAAACTACTTCCACACTCACCCTCCGTCCTCCTTTCCCCTCTCTTCTCTCCTGAACTACACTGGGTACAGCAGAATGGAACCATATTAGCATCCCTCTGCAATTGTATCAGTAAGAAATATATCAGACCTAAATTCAGCAGTCCTGTAACACTAACCTGACCCCCTGTAAAGAGGTTCTATGTGGTATTTCTTATCAATGTGTTTATTTTTTTCCACCTGATTCCCACCACTAACCTTCGACCAGACATTGTCTTGTGGTTTGGATCAACACGCTGGTAGAGTTAACAGTGCCATGGGAAGATGCTGTGGATGAGGCGTATGAGAGGAAGAAACTTCGTTATGCTCAACTAGCTGCTGAAGCGGAACAGCGAGGATGGAGATTCCGAGTTTACCCAGTGGAGGTGGGTTGTTGAGCATTTGTGGCACACTCTACAACCCGGTTTCTCAGAGACGTCGGGTTCAGTGGCCAAGAGTTGTGTCACACAGTGAAGAACTTATCTGAAGCAGCAGAAAGGAGCAGCAACTGGCTGTGGTTGAAATGGAAATATTCTGGATGGGGATCTCAAGCACAATAGAAAGAAAGCAACGCTGATGTACAGGTAAGTAAGCTGGGCTGAGCTGAGTGGGGGATAGAGGGGGTGATGCTGGGACGCCAGAATCACTGTCGAGCCCTCTTGAGGTGTCGTGGGCTAGTCAACGAAACACAGAAGATGGAAGGTGCCCACTTGAAGACCCCAAAGATATACCCTACTTAGTTCAATCCAAATGGTTGTCATGCTGATGCGCTGGGGAGACTGCACTGGGTTGATCCCCGGAGCCAGCATCGCAGTCGTTGTGTGTGCTGATGCGCTGGAGAGGCAAAATGAGCTCATCCCTGGAGCCAGCATTACACTTCAGCAATCAACACCAGACAGAAGGATATCTACATCATCAGATGGAAAGCAATGCAAATGGATGGAGATGCAGATGGATCACATTAGTTTACTGTAAAGCTACGTCTTAGTTTGGTGCTTATCTTGGCGAGAGCAGAGTTCAAATCAGCATGAAGTTTTAACATCTACTCTCATGTAATGGAAATCATTCATCCACTAGGGGGGGGGGTAGTGTTGCAGGGGGCAGGTTAATAATGGTAGAAGACTGCTGGATTTGGGTCTTCCTTTCTATCTGAAGTGACATGTGGTGTCCCCCAGGATTCTGCTCTCAGACCAATTCTGCTTTCCTATACATGCTGCCCTTGGGTGATACTGTCCGTAGACATGAGGTCAATTTTCATTGTTATGTTTGTGATACTCAGTTATATTTGTCTCTAAAACCAGGTGATACTTTACCTTCATATATTCTGACTACCTGCCTCGCTGATATTAAGCTGTGGATGTCAGAATATTTTTATTGTTAAATTCAGATAAAACAGGAGGTAATGCTTTGGGATCAAAACAATACAAATCTGTGTGTTTTTCGCATGCCGTTGTGTTGTCTAGGCTTGATTATTGCAACGCCCTGTTTTCAAGTATCACAAGCTGTGTTCTATCCTGACTGCAGCTTGTACAAAGAACAAGAACAAAAAAATGTGAACATATTTCCCCTGTGCTAGCAGCCCTACATTGGCTTCCCCTGCAGTCTAGGATTGATTTGAAGGTCCTATTCTTAACCTATAAATGGACTGGCCCCATCAGAGTTAAGGGATCTTTCAGTCCCTTATATTCCTGGGCGGCCTCTCCTGGGCTGCTTACTGTCCCAAGGGCTTTTAAGAAAAGCACAGGTGGCAGAGCGCTCAGTTGTGGGTCTCTGCTGTGGAACGCTCTCCCTACCTCTGTAAGAGAGACCTCAACAGGTTCAATTTCTAAAAACGTTTTTAGAACCCCGGATCCCTGAAATTGAAACGTAACCTTTACCGAATGGGTATCTAACTCCTAAAGACCCCAATCCTGAATATTGTATACCAAAGCTGCTCGCCGAGCCTGTGATGCAGTCGTGACTCCTCCCCTGCAGTATCAAAAGGACTGCGCTCACAGAACTCAGCGTCATTTTTTTCTTCAAACCTGCTGCAATCATGAACACAGTGGCCTTGAGGGTTAACCCTTTGCAGTCCTATGTTGAACCTGGTAGTGAGACTGACAGGAGCCGAATGAAGCTGAAAAAAAAGGGCTCCGCTGCATTGCATATGTCTTTGACAGATGCACCCTGGAATAAAGCCCACGAAGTTGCCATGCCCGTGGTGGAATGGGCAGTGAGCTTTTTTGGAGGGGTGGGGGGGGGGGGATGGGGGGTTGGGGTTGCAAGTTGGCCCCCTACCTCCTGCTACCTCCTGAGACACCACAGTGGTGTCCTGTGGGTAAGTGACTGATGTCGTCCGTCACACCCTGAAAGGGAGGGGGACCGTGCTTGAATTGCAGTTAATAGCCAGTCTGAATGGTAGTAAACACTGAGATGTCTGTGGTTCAAGATGGCTCCCTGAGAAGTGGCTCTGGGACTGTGGCTTCTATCTCTGCACAGGGCAGTGGAACCTATTATAGCTACCATGGTGAGCAGCCGCTGGCATTGCCTCTGGCAGCGGTCGAGGCTGGCTGTTCTGGTCTTTGAGGCTGCTGGGGCTTAGGGTGCCAGATTGCCACTGGTTCCCGTACTGGAGGTGATCGCTTGGAAAGCAGACAAACCAGCTCCTTAGTGGATTCCCGCACTGCTACATCTCTTCCACCAGGGGACCAAACGCTGCCCTGAAGCGATCGGGGTGTCAAACAGCTGTGCTTTGTTCCCATCTGGCACACGTGCCTCGAAAGCCCAAGTTGCATGCGAGAAGATATCAATGAAGCCATTCCATTGAGTTTGGACAAACGGAGCAGGATTTTGTTTACCAGGTGCAGATCATCCAGCTGTTGTGGAGTTGTGGTTCTCAGAGAGGGACTGCAGCAAATGTGACTGGTAAGCTACCAGGATGCTACTGTAGTTCCCTAACCATGCAGCGAACGGCCCGGCTGAATAGGATCTTTTAAGGATCACCTCAGAAACCCGGCACTGCTTGTTGGGGCAGTTAGCATTCTTAGATAGGAGCACCAAAGGAGGCGCCTGGACCAAGGCAGCAATGGAAGCCTCAACCAGTGGAAAATTGTCCAGACCCAGCTTTTCCGCATCATGCACCCTACATATCGTGTCCATCGAATGGGAAACAGCAGGACCTGTTGCCAGATGGTCCCAGGAAAAGAATGGATTTCATGTAGAAGTGGCCCTCTTGATTAGCAGTATGAGTGCTGCCAATAGGGAGAGCTGAACGTAAGGGAGGTGCCGTCCCACTCCATGTCCTCAGATGGGAAAGCCAGCTCCTGTTCACTCACATCCTCGATGGATGATGGACAGTATGTCCTCCTGGGGCCAATCTGCACTTGCAGCCTCAAGGGGCCCCAAGGAGGCAAACAGGGCAGGTGGCTGCAAATGTTCCAGCAGCAATTCAGCAAGAACAGTTCCTTGGTGGGAAATAGCCGTCCAGATATTTTCCATCTGCTCAGAGTCTACCGATCGCCAGGAATGGCGACTCTTCTTCCTCTTCTGTGGAGGAGGGGAAGGAGAGTTAGAGCTCGAGGAGGATGAGGAAGACCATGGGCTACTTTCCCGGATGAAGAGCCGTGGCGTGAGGACGTAGCCACCTTGCTAAGAGAGGGTGATGGGGAAGAGCACTGAACAGGAGTAAAGGATTCTGACAGAAAGACAATGATCGCTGGTGGTAAATCTCCCTGCCGACCTGTGAGGGCGCTATGTAACAGGAACAGAGAACCCTGGACTGTTTGGCTTAGGATTAAAAGGAAGTCGGTCATTTAGAAAGGGGTCGGAGCTTTGGTGCATTAACTCATCGAAAATGATGTGGCAGCCGCAGATTGGACGAGCGTCTGCAATCGTTTACCAAGGGGTCACGCGTGACAGTATAAATAGAGGACGAAGCGACGTAATCTGTTCCTTCAGTTATGGTTAAGGGACACCCCGGAAGGACCATTGTTTTGAAATATATCGTGAGTGGTTTGTTTGTTTTGTCTGAAAATACGGTTTGTTATTATTTAGACCACCAACATAATCTGGAGCTGTCGGCAAACGCCAGCACCAACCCGGGCAAGGCAAATCCAAAAAGACTTACACAACAATTACATAAATAATAGAAATCATCTCATCTGGTGCTAAAAAACAAAAACAAGAAAGAAAAGAAGTTCCAGATGGGGCTATGCAGCCTGGGGGAAGAGCACAAAGGCTTACGTTGCTGGATCCCTGGGAAGGAGAGACTCCTGCCGCTGGCTTCACACGGGGCACAAGGCTGCAGCAGCAAGTAGTTCACACAATGCGCACAATAGAAAATGATTACAGCAATTAATTTAACTATCACACAGAATTTGAGTAAAACACAAAAAATGCTAAAAATGTACAGACAGAAGCAACAAATTGCTTATCTGAACAAGACTCTCCGATCAGGTCAGTCTTGAAATGAAAAATGAAGCTGCGATCTGTGAGCGCAGTCCTTTTGATACCCCGGGGGCGGAGTCACGACTGCGTCACAGGCTCGGCGAGCAGGTTTGGTATACAATATTCAGGATTCAGGTCTTTAGGAGATAAATACCCATCTGGTTACATTTCATACTTAAAAGGGATACTCATTTCCAATCTGACCGTATTTTTTATTGTAATGTTTTGATCTTTTTATGTACTAGAGTTTTATTACTCTTTATGTTTTATTGTTGATGTTTAAACTTTTGTCTTCTGTTAAGCGCCTTGTTAATAACACCGTGTAACAAATTTTTTTTTTTTTTTTTTGGTTCCTGGGTAGTAAGTGTTATTTCCTAATTGCTTATGCCTCAAAAGTATAGAAAATGGCTATTATTCCCCACAGACTTTGCTTTTGTGACCAGGACAGTGATTTTTTGAAATTTGCCTATTTTCCAGAACATTCCAGATAGATTCAGTGCTGAGTAAACTTGGAGTAACTTCTAGAACTTTCCAGTAATATAAATAGTAGTTTAAATATAAAGATTATATAAGATAAAGAAGATCCTGGAGTGCAATGAATTCCCCAAGAAGCTCACTAGTAAGGAGAAAGCAGCTTGGAACAGCTTTGTCGCAGTGGTTCGGGGCTTCCTGGGCAATCACAAGGCCGAAAACTATGTGGAGCTGGTTGAGACTCTGGTGAAGAACTACAGCACAATGGGCTGTAGGATGTCCCTCAAAGTCTATATCCTTGATGCTCATCTTGATAAATTCAAGGAGAACATGGGAGCGTACTTGGAGGAGCAAGGCGAGCGCTTCCACCAGGATATACTGGACTTTGAACGCCACTACCAAGGACAGTATAACGAGAACATGATGGGAGACTACATTTGGGGGCTGATTCGTGAAAGTGATTTACAGTATAATCGTAAATCTCGAAAAACTACTCACTTCTAAATCTTTTGTAGTCATTTTTGTATTACTTTAGTATAAATACATGTTAATTTGGATTCATATGTTGTTTTTTTCTGACTTTATGTGAACAAAGACACAAATTCGACCGTTTTCTCATTGGAAATAGATAAATTTCAAAATATCACTGTCCTGGTCACAAAAGCAAAGTTTGTGGGGAATAACACAGGGATCAGTATTAGGTCATCTGCTATTCCTAATTTACATTAATGATTTAGATTCTGGTATAGTAAGCAAACTTGTTAAATTTGCAGACGACACAAAAATAGGAGGAGTGGCAAACACTGTTGCAGCAGCAAAGGTCATTCAAAATGATCTAGACAAGATTCAGAACTGGGCAGACACATGGCAAATGACATTTAATAGAGAAAAGTGTAAGGTACTGCACGCAGGAAATAAAAATGTACATTATAAATATCATATGGGAGATACTGAAATTGGAGAAGGAATCTATGAAAAAGACCTAGGAGTTTTTGTTGACTCAGAAATGTCTTCATCTAGACAATGTGGGGAAGCTATAAAAAAGGCTAACAAGATGCTCAGATACATTGTGAAAAGTGTTGAATTTAAATCAAGGGAAGTAATGTTAAAACGGTTCAATGCACTAGTAAGACCTCATCTTGAATATTGTGTGCAGTTCTGGTCACCTCGCTATAAAAAAGATATTGCTGCTCTAGAAAGAGTGCAAAGAAGAGCGACCAGAATTATTCCAGGCTTAAAAGGCATGTCATATGCAGACAGGCTAAAATAATTGAATCTGTTCAGTCTTGAACAAAGAAAACTACGTGGCGACCTAATTCAAGCATTCAAAATTCTAAAAGGTATTGACAATGTCGACCCAAGGGACTTTTTCAGCCTGAAAAAAGAAACAAGGACCAGGGGTCACAAATGGAGTTTAGACAAAGGGGCATTCAGAACAGAAAATTGGAAGCACTTTTTTACACAGAGAATTGTGAGGGTCTGGAATCAACTCCCCAGTAATGTTGTTGAAGCTGACACCCTGGGATCCTTCAAGAAGCTGCTTGATGAGATTTTGGGATCAATAAGCTACTAACAACCAAACGAGCAAGATGGGCCGAATGGCCTCCTCTCGTTTGTAAACTTTCTTATGTTCTTATGTTCTTAATAGCGATTTTCTATACTTTTTATGCATAAGCAATTAGGAAATAACACTTACTACCCAGGAACAAAAATTGTGTCACATAGTGTAATGGTTCCACTCTGGTGAATGTGCTGTAGTTCAGACATGATTCTGAGAGCTCTATGGAGGCCACAGGGTTTACTTTAAACTTTTTAAAAAGGCTCCAGGATGTGAGTGAAACAGGATATGATACAAAGTGAACTAGAAGAGGAAGAGGATTAGTTCATATAACTCTGATGCTCTTCTCCTGTATCAAGTTGCTTTTTCAAATCTAGATTCACTTATCAAAATGCAAATGTCATACACATCATAATCAATAACACCAATAGCATTATATATATATATACACACACACATTCAAATCCATACGATAATCTATATCATACTTCTAAATATATATGTATATTAAAATCTACAAATGTATGTAAAACTCACACTAGTTCATACTCTAACTAACTAAAAGAAACAAGGACCAGGGGTCACAAATTGAGATTAGACAAAGGGGCATTCAGAACAGAAAATAGGAGGCACTTTTTTACACAGAGAATCGTGAGGGTCTGGAATCAACTCCCCAGTAATGTTGTTGAAGCTGACACCCTGGGATCCTTCAAGAAGCTGCTTGATGAGATTCTGGGATCAATAAGCTACTAACAACCAAACGAGCAAGATGGGCCGAATGGCCTCCTCTCGTTTGTAAACTTTCTTATGTTCTTATGTTCTTATATTATCAATGTAAATCCAGCACTTGGAATAGGACCTTATATAAATCTTTTTAATTTTTTATTTTTGTAGGAAATGATCCTACTCAGGCTTTGTGGTCTTCAAGAGAAGTTGCCCAATATTTTCTGAGGCTGTTCTCACACCGATGCTGGTAACCTGTATAATTCCTCTAGATTGTAAACCAGCATTAGATGATATGTGGACTAAACGGCTCCCGTGTCAGTTTGCACAGTGCTGCAGTCCGTCCCGTCCGCGGAGAGCACAATAGAGTGCTGAACCGAACCCGATCTTGTTTAAAAGCCTGACGGCTGTGTCAGCAGAGAGCAGGAGAGATTGTTGAGTGGTTTAAATGCTGTTTCATGTTGATATTTTTACCCACAGAAACGCTGTTTAGATAACCGTTACTATTAAGGCGTAGTAATAATAATAGATCTGGTAAGGAAGTTGGTCTATGATGTCATAGCCACATGATAAGACAATTATTACTGTATGGTCATGTGATCTTCTTCAGCCAATAGCACTTAATTTATCCAAGCCATTTTATGATAATGGTTCCACTCTGTAGTTCAGACATGATTCTGAGAGCTCTATGGAGGCCACAGGGTTTACTTTAAACTTTTTAAAAAGTCGCCAGGATGTGATGAGTTAAACAGAAATCATATAAAGTGAATCACTAGAAGATGAAGATTATAAGACATAAACAGAGAGACACTTTCAGTTTTGAAAGAGGATACATGTTTTATTTCATAATTCAATCACTTTTCTCACACCAGCAGTGTACAGTCCTGTAATTCCATTTCAGATACACATCACTCCAACAGTAAGACTCAATGAAGCCACGTTATTAAACAAACTGTAAAGGTCACAAATAAATACATTAATAAATGAGCATTCGGTCCACACAAAATCACACTATTTCATTTTTACACAAACCTTTTTTTTCATGCAGGCTCAACCACAACAATACAACCCAACAACTCAAAATGAGTTTAATATATATTATATATATCATATATATATAGATTTTTATTATATATATATATCTATATATATATATATATATATAATATATATATATAAACAATTTTTTTTTTTTTTTTTTTTTTTACAAGAAAAATATATACTAGATGTTAGCCACTGGTGGGATGAAATTCATTGACAAACGTAATGGGACTTAGCTGACAGGACGAGAATCGGACCTGTCGATGTAGTCGATTCGTCACATTGTCTCTCCAAAGTTTCTTCAACCTCGTTGGAGCAAACAGGATATTTTGCTCCTTATTTATAAAACAGACATCTGGTACTAAACTAAGTTCTCAGTTTGCTTGCTTCGCCTTCCTAGGTCACCTCGGCAGTGTCTTCGGGTCGCTGTCTGCCAGCGTGTCAGTCAATAGGGAAAGCAGCAGCTGATTGGTTAATGAAATAAACTGTTCAAGGGGTGTCATTACAGGTCAGATTCAGGGAATGTGAGTTAGGTACAACTTCTGCAAAGCAGGGCTAACTATAAGACTCATTTTACTTGTATCTAACTGTACTTAATTATACTTTTTCTTTTGGTTTGTTTAAATCTTGTAAAGTGCCTTGGGATACTTGCTATGAAAGGTGCTATATAACTAAAATGTTGTTGTTAATCTACCTAAAGCCAATGAAATAATTCCAGTAATACCTTAGCTATAAATGATAAAGTTTTAACACCCTGGTCAGCACTTCTTTAAATGGGGCCAGCGATTAATAAATCTAATGAGAGGTGAGAGAATGGATTTTAAAGATGGTCAGCGCTCCTTTAAAGGGAGGGGGCCAGTGATCATGTTAATTAAGCTAATAAGAGGTGAGAGAATGGATTTTAAAGATGGTCAGCGCTCCTTTAAAGGGAGGGGCCAGTGATCATGTTAATTAAGCTAATAAGAGGTGAGAGAATGGATTTTAAAGATGGTCAGCGCTCCTTTAAAGGGAGGGGCCAGTGATCATGTTAATTAAGCTAATAAGAGGTGAGAGAATGGATTTTAAAGATGGTCAGCGCTCCTTTAAAGGGAGGAGCCAGTGATGTTAATTAAGCTAATAAGAAGTGAGAGAATGGATTTTAAAGATGGTCAGCGCTCCTTTAAAGGGAGGGGGCCAGTGATCATGTTAATTAAGCTAATAAGAGGTGAGAGAATGGATTTTAAAGATAGTTAGCTCTCTTTTAAAAGGGGCAGTGATAATGTTAATAAAGCTAGTGAGAGGTAAGTGCAGTGTATGCTATTTGATTTAAAAAATGTATACAGCTTGACATATTACCATGCCTTCCTGCAAAACTCCTATAGCCCCCAGAGATGTCATTTTTGTCACAGTTCAAGCCATTCTAATTTCGGTTGATAAAAAGAGGAGGTGAAAAAGTGCACACTGTGTAGGCTTGCTGTGATTGACAATAATCTTGAACAAGCCCTCAAATACTCAGGTCAGTGTGCACTATCTACGTGACCCAGCCAAAAGAAGACTACAGCTCCCAGCATGCCTTGCACCAGTAACAACAGTGAGCAGTTCAGCTAGCTTCAGTTCATAAAGGTTTGTACTCAACTAGAAACAGATGCAGACTATAAACTACAGCTCCCAGCACACCTACACACCAGTACTAACCGCGAGGGGTGATGGGAAATTGTTACAAATTAAATCTTGGTTATAAATCTCCCTCTCGACCCGTGAGGGCGCTGTGTAAAGGGAACAGGGTGCCCCAGACTGGATGGTCTGAAAACTCATTCCAGGCAAAGGTGGAAGTCAGCTACCTAGAAAGGGGGCGGAACCACAGAACACCAAGTCATCGCCCAGGTGATGTGGCAATCGCGGATTGGAGGAAAAACGATCGCACTCACTAACCAAGGGGGTGTGGCTGAAGGTACAAAAGAGGATGCGGCTGAGTGAACTGCTCCTTTTGTTATGGTTGCAAGAAAACCGCTGAAGGACTGTGACATAACCGTGAGTGTTTAGTGTTTGTTTTGTCGTACTAATTGAAAACGTTTGTTCTTGTTAGATGGCTAACACGTACTGACAGCTTTTGCTAGGCCAGCATGACACTTCTGTTCATTAATAACTTGTATTTTACCACTCGCAAGTCAGCACTCAATCTGGACTGGTGACCGTGTTTGTGTTCATACTGTGTTGATTATTTGAGGGCTGAACCCTGAGGTTTCACTGTGCACTACACATTGCCAGAGATTATTATTTACCGACACCAAACGACCCGGATTATAAAACAAATAAAGGATTGTTTGGACCATGAACTCTGCCATCTGTTTAAGCATTGCATCACATCTACACCTGCACACTGCAAACCACTTTGCACCAGAAATGCAGTTAATTTCCCAGTGTAAATATGAACACATTTATACGGACGAGAAAAAAAAAAAACCTCTTGCCTATCTAGAGAACTACAGTTCCCAGCACCCATTATTGCTGGAGCAAATGCATACTGGGATCTGTAGATTTTATTCTGATTCTTCATGCCTAATCATTTTAGCAATACTCAAGAACATAAGAAAGTTTACAAACGAGAGGAGGCCATTCGGCCCATCTTGCTCGTTTGGTTGTTAGTAGCTTATTGATCCTCGAATCTCATCAAGCAGCTTCTTGAAGGATCCCAGGGTGTCGGCTTCAACAACATTACAGATATATAAAAGTTCTCTGTGTAAAAAAGTGCCTCCTATTTTCTGTTCTGAATGTCCCTTTGCTAATCTCCATTTGTGACCCCTGGTCCTTGTTTCTTTTTTCAAGTTGAAAAAGTCCCTTGGGTCGACGTTGTCAATACCTTTTAGAATTTTGAATGCTTGAATTAGGTCACCACGTAGTCTTCTTTTTTCAAGACTGAACAGGTTCAACTCTTTTAGCCTGTCTGCATATGACATGCCTTTCAAACCCGGAATAATTCTGGCTCTTTGCACTCTTTCTAGAGAAGCAATATCCTTTTTGTAGCGAGGTGACCAGAACTGAACACAATATTCAAGATGAGGTCTTACTAGTGCATTGTACACTTTTAACATTACTTCCCTTGATTTATTCAACACTTTTCACAATGTATCCGAGCATCTTGTTAGCCTTTTTTATAGCTTCCCCACATTGTCTAGATGAAGACATTTCTGAGTCAACAAAAACTCCTAGGTCTTTTTCATAGATTCCTTCTCCAATTTCAGTATCTCCCATATGATATTCATAATGCACATTTTTATTTCCTGCGTGCAGTACCTTACACTTTTCCTATTAAATGTCATTTGCCATGTGTCTGCCCAGTTCTGAATCTTGTCTCGATCATTTTGAATGACCTTTGCTGCTGCAACAGTGTTTGCCACTCCTCCCATTTTTGTGTCGTCTGAAAATTTAACAAGTTTGCTTACTATACCAGAATCTAAATCATTAATGTAGATTAGGAATAGCAGAGGACCTAATACTGATCTCTGTGGTACACCGCTGGTTACCACACTCCATTCTGAGGTTTCTCCTCTAATCAGTACTTTCTATTTTCTACATGTTAACCACTCCCTAATCCATGTACATGTGTTTCCTTGAAACCCTACTGCGTTCAGTTTGAGAATTAATCTTTTGTGCGGGACTTTGTCAAAAGCTTTCTGGAAATCTAAATAAACCATGTCATATGCGTCATTATTCACTTGCTTGCATGAAGAAGTACAGCTGCCATCACCCCGCACTGTGTTCATCCTGATTCTGTCTCCAGCAGTTTAACAACTTCACCATCTGCATAACAACGTATTCATATCTGTCTCTTTTGCTGTTCAGCAAGTACATTAACTCATATAAATCACAAAGAAACGCTCAATTTGGGATCCGTCCACAAAGTGATTTGTTTTTTGTTGATAAACAAGTCTTTAAAATCTTAAAAGGAGCTGACAACCCCTATAGCTGATAGTTCAAGCACAGAAACCAGGACCAGAGGAACACAGTGTGGAAATGAACTGAGGCGACACAGAAGGAATGAGACACTTCTTCACACAGAGTGGCGAGGGGATGGGACGGGTTACCTAGTCTTGTTGATGCTGAACCACTGGGATCACTTCTGACCTGACTTGTCAAAAGTTTTAGGATCAATCACTGCCAGGAACCAGGAGAGCAATGACAGGCTGAACGGCCTCCTCTCATTCGTCTCTCCCCCTCTCTTTTACACGTTTAAACAGGTGTCACCCAATCCTTGGCAGTTAGCCAGTAAAAACAGACACTGCTAATTTAAGCCCAAAGTCTTGGCATAGCTCAGGCAGAGCCTTATTAAACCAGCAATACAGTTACCGACTCTCCCTCTCTCCCTCTCTCTCTCTCTCAACCTCCCCAAGTGAAATCTGAACTATTCCACCCCCCTCCCCCAAAGAAGTATTTTTATAGACCACCCCCTGCCTCCCTCCCCCTATCTCAGTCTGTCTGTCTATTAAACCATTTAGCTTCTCTATAATGAGCAGAACAATTAGAATGCTTTATTTTGTATTGATCTGTGTGTGTGTGTTTGTGTGTGTCTTTTTGTCTGTCTCCTCACTAAACTAATAGCAGTGTCCAGCCAACTCCCCTCTCTCTGTCTCTTACGGCACAGCTTGTAGATACATTACTTTTTTGTTGCAGTCCAACTGCTGTTACTTTTGACAGGCCTGTTTTGTGGGCTGGGAGTCTGTGTCTCTATTTCTGCTCATTTGGGAAGATTAAATTCAAGCTTTCCAACACACACTTAGATTGGGTTACAAGAGAGAGGGGAGAGAGAGAGAAGAGAGAGAGCAGATATAAGAGGGAAGATGATGAGAGAAGAGCGAGAGCAGGGCGGTATTTCTTTAAACTTACACCTATATATATTATATATAGCGGCTTGCAAAAGTATTCAGACCCCTGACCAATTCTCTCATATTACTGAATTACAAATGGTACATTGAAATTTCGTTCTGTTTGATATTTTATTTTTAAACACTGAAACTCAGAATCAATTATTGTAAGGTGACATTGGTTTCATGTTGGGAAATATTTTTAAGAAAAATAAAAAACTGAAACATCTTGCTTGCATAAGTATTCAACCCCTGTGCTGTGGAAGCTCCCAGTTTGAACCGATGAAAGAAATTGCCCTAACGAGGACACAATTACCTTACCCTTGGCCTCTGAACCATTAAAGTTGCCGTCACATTTTTTGGATAAAAACCCCATTGTTGAAGGATCATTGGTAAGGCTGTGAATCTGAAGGAAAATGAAGACCAAAGAGCATTCTACAGAAGTTAGAGATAAAGTAATACAAATGCATAGATTAGGGAAAGGGTACAAAATAATATCCAAGTGTTTGGATATCCCAGTGAGCACAGTTGGAAATCATAAATCAGGAAGTGGTGGCTGCATCACACCACCCAGGCACTGCCAAGAAAAGGCCGTCCCTCAAAACTCAGCGCTCAAACAAGAAGGAGACTTGTGCAAGAAGCCACAGAGAGGCCAACAATCACTTTGAAGGAGCTACAGAGTTCAGTGGCTGGGAGTGGAGTAATGGTGCACCAGTCAACCATATCAAGAGCTCTGCATAACACTGGCCTGTATGGGAGGGTGGCAAGAAAGAAGCCGTTACTCAAAAAGTACCATCTGAAAGCACGTCTGGAGTTTGCCAGAAAGCATAAGAGTGACCCAGCTGCGATGTGGGAAAAGGTTTTGTGGTCAGATGAGACCAAGATAGAGCTTTTTGGCCAAAACTCAAAGCGCTATGTGTGGCTCAAACCTAACACTGCCCATGCCTCAAGACACACCATCCCTACAGTGAAGTATGGTGGTGGCAGCATCATGCTGTGGGGATGCTTCTCATCAGCAGGGACTGGGCATCTTGTTACAATTGAAGGAAGAATGGATGGAGCAAAATACAGGGAAATACTGCAAGAGAATCTACTTCAATCCGCTAAAAAACTGAAGCTTGGGAGGAAATTCACCTTTCAGCAGGACAATGATCCCAAACACAAGGCCAAAGCAACACTGGAGTGGTTCAAGAACAAAAAGGTGAATGTCCTACAGTGGTCCAGTCAAAGTCCTGATCTCAATCCCATTGAGAATCTGTGGCACTATTTGAAAATTGCGGTCCTCAAGCGTCGTCCAACCTGAACAACCCGGAGCAAATCTGCCAAGAAGAATGGGCCAAAATCACTCCCACACTGTGTGCAAAGCTGGTACATACTTACCCCAAAAGACTTAAAGCTGTTATTGCAGCGAAAGGTGGCTCTACCAAATATTAAGGTGTGGGGGTTGAATACTTATGCAAGCAAGATATTTCAGTTTTTAATTTTTCTTAAAAATATTTCCCAACATAAAACCAATGTCACCTTACAATAATTGCTTTTGAGTTTAAGTGTTTTAAAATATTGAACAGAACGAAATTTCAATGTACCATTTGTAATTCAGTAATATGAGAGAATTGGTCAGGGGTCTGAATACTTTTGCAAGCCACTGTGTGTGTAGATTATATATATATATATATAGCCATCATATACACACAGAGATAGATAGAGACAGATAGATATATAGACAGAGAGATACCGCTGCAGATGTTTCTCCCGCTGATTCTCGCACACAGAGAACTCATACAGAAAAAAGCAGAATTCCTGGCATGTCCCAAAGCTAATATTCCCTGAGCTCAATTCCAGATGTTGAAAAAATCCAGAGATTCCTTTTCTAGAACCTGAATTCCAGAGCCCAGGTTGTAGTAACATTTCCAGTTTCATTTTCTTCCTCAATTCTTGATCTTGTTAGATGTCCGCATGAAAATAACTGCAACTTACTTCAAAGCAGCAAAGCTGCACTTCCTTCCAGTTAAAAGTTAATTTCAAGTCAAAATCCGAAGGGTCAAGGAGCGAATTATAACTTGGTTTCCAGAAAAACTAAAAATTAAAATTCACCGTTTTTAAATCCATCCACTTACCTCTTATTAGCTTTATTAACATAAAGAATCCATGGTATGCAAGGTCTAATATATATATAATAAAGTTTACAAACGAGAGGAGGCCATTCGGCCCATCTTGCTCGTTTGGATGTTAGTAGCTTATTGATCCCAGAATCTCATCAAGCAGCTTCTTGAAGGATCCCAGGCTGTCAGCTTCAACAACATTACAGATATATAAAAGTTTAAGTACCCTTTCACAGCCTCCTTACTTCAATATCTAATTGCTTTTCCTTGGCAGTCACTCATATCTCACAATTCATCTCTTAGGTCTCTGGTCTGTCTTTGTTGAGGCACTTGTCCCAGGGGCTTGTGGGTAAGGAGAGGATGACGAAGCACACACCCCCGAAAATGAGGACCGCCCCGGCCGCCCCCACACAGGCGACAGACCAGGAGAACTCGTGATGGAGCGGGACAGTGTGATCAGAGGAGAGGAGAGCGTAGACTGACTGTCTGAACACCTCAAGAGAGATGAGGACCAGCACACCTGAGACAAGAAGAGTAGAGAGAGAGGGAGAGGAGAAAGAGAGCAATGAGGAGAGTGCAACAGAGAGAGGAGAGGAGAGAAGAGTAGAGAGGGAGGGAGAGGAGAGAGAGAGCAATGAGGACAGTGCGATAGAGAGAGGAGAGAAGAGTAGAGAGGGAGGGAGAGGAGAGAGAGAGAGCAATGAGGACAGTGCGATAGAGGAGAGAGAAGAAAAGGAGAGAGGAGAGAGCAATGAGGAGAGTGTGAAAGAAAGGAGAGTGAGGAGAGAAGAGTTGAGAGAGAAGTCAGAGGACAGAAGAGTGGAGAGAGGACAGAGAGCAACAGAGGAGAGAAGAGTGGAGACAGAGAGAGAGAGAGAGAGGAAGGAGCGGGCAAAAGCAGGAATTACTTTCTCAGCATCAGACAATAATGGAAATTACCTGAGTTTAGCAATGTTTCACAGATGGTGAAAAGAGACTTGGGTGACCTTGCAAATAGACAGACAAGCATGCAGACAGACAGACAGACAGACAGACAGGCAGGCGGATGTGTTTCTTGTTTACCTGCCAGGATGAAGAAGAAGGAGGCCGGCTTGAGGAGGAACTCGACCCCTTTACTGAGCGCCATGGTGATGCACATCGAACCCAAGATCATCAGCGCGATACTGAGCAAACACAGCACTGCAGCAGCAATACTGAGCTCTGAGAGAGAGGGAGAGAGAAGAGGGGGTGAGAGTGAGAAGAGAGGGTAAGAGAGGGGGAGGGAGAGAGAAGAGTGGGGGAGAAAGAGAGAGGGGAAGAAGAGAGGGATGTAGGGAGATGGGATAGAGTGAGAGAGGGGCATGTGAGAGAGTGGGTGAGACAGCAAGAGAGAGGGGCTGAGAGGAGATGGGAGGATAAGAGGGGGTGAGAGTGAATATTTTAAATCCATATTTCTGCTTGCCTTTCTTGGTAGTCTTCTGAAATATGACTGCATTTTCTCCTGTTGTGAAGAATCTGAAATAGGTGCAGTTCACCTCTGTGAAAGAAAAAAGAGAGATGAGGCATTATTCAACACCATTAAAACAGTGAAATATCTTCCATTACATCATTTTGAATTATCAAAATTAGTAAAAGACTGGTAGCACAGAGGTATGGTGAAATATTGAAAAAGAAACCAGGATAAATTAATGCATAGTATAACCATGGGAAAAGCATGGGAGGGGCTTCACCATGCAAATCTACTGTGATGAGCTTTCAGAAGAACAGATATCAGACTTGGGATCAATTATAAATACAATTACAGCAGCATTGCTTGCGGAAATTACTGTTCTAGTTCCAATGCTGTGTTGTTCAATTCCGATCACGCTACAGTCATTCCAAATATAATTATAACTTTACTAAACAGCAACAAACAACTCCCCACCTTAACAGGTCTACTCTATTCTAACATGTCAGCAGTAATCGCAGATACAAATACACAAACACACTATCACTTATTTTGTCAAACAAATGGGATCACTAGCAGTGATTGAAAATACAGGAATGACGAATGATCGCTCAGTGAAAAAACGCATGGAAATGTGAATGATTAAGCTTGGAAAGGGGAGTCCTTACAGAGAGCTCACAGCTAGCCATTCACATATCTTTCAATTCAAGTGCAATCAGTGCGGACCGCTGGCCTCTGATCAAGGTTCAGTTCTTCTTGTGTTTGATAAACGCAATTGGATTTGATTTGCTTGAGCTGCTTCTAATATCAAGGGAATAATGCTGCTGTGACAGCGATTGTCATTCTGGTCCTGATGTGCAGTGCATCACATGTTTATCAAATTAGGAAATTCTGAGAAAATAAGAATGAGATAAAAGTGTATTTAAAGTGTTACTGACCAATGACGTGGTATACTTACAATTACAATTACACAGGTGTGCCAATGTTCAGTACAGTTACAATTGCATTAAATAAGAATTACACAATTAGAATTGCAACAGACCCCAGAGCTGGTGTTTATTATCAATATCTAACCCAGCAGCCTGTAATCAGCTGTCCTCTACCCCTCCCTTATAGCTCCTGTTTGGCTGTGCAGAGAGAGGATAGGTGTCTAGGCCAGGAAGCCGTTGCACATTCTTTGCAGATTTGAACTTGCAGACACAGCTGGGCTGTTGAAAGAGAGACATTAGCCTGTATTCAATTCAGAATAACGAAATAATCACAGCTAAGCTGGGGTTTAAAAACTTGGAAGGAGGAGGAGGGGGTTGAGGGGCTTCAACCGAGACTCAATTTTTTGTTTATAGACAACTGTCCAAAAATAGAGCAACATCCAGCCCCATTCCTTACAAAGGGTTTACCACAGTGCATCTGCACTGTCATTTAGCAGCTTTCCCCCCTGCTTTCCCCATGGATATACTCTGCATTTACCAGTTTACCCTGGTTTGTTTTCAATATGCTTTACCATACCTCTCTGAGCTTTGCCATACTTTCGTTGTGCTGTATACACATTGCTGTGCTTTCACTGTGGGACACTTCTAAGGGAATTAACCCAATTCACAATCAGAGCTATCTGTGTGATGAAAAAGCAGATTACCATGATGAATACCAACAGCATGTGCAGAACAGGGGAGAGCAAGAAATAGCAATGAAGAATCTAATGGGAATTGGATGAGTGGTGCTGAAGACCTTTGTTAGGTAAGCGAATGAGGCATCCTGGTACAGTCTATTAAAATGATTTACAGGGTGTCTTGTCTTCAAGGTGTAGAAGTGTGACAGACAGACACCCCCTATATCCCCAGTATCTGATACTCAGTAACTCATGCCAAATAATATTAATACCAAGTTTCATGACAATTTGATAAGCAGTTATCCAGATATATGGAAATGTGTGACGTGTGAGAGACAGATGAGCAGACAGAGAGAAACGCCATATATCCCTCAAGAAGCAAACAAACGTTTCAATGCCTTCATTATCCAGAACTTCAATCAGAAACTCAAAACCAGAAGAAACCAAGGCAGTCAAGTAGCACACAAACATGTATTTGATGTACGGGCTTCAATCATTCTTCAAAGTGTTCCAATAGTTTGTCATTTAACCCTTTATGTAGGTACAGCGTTAGAGCACAACACTACAGCAGATCTCTGTGCAAGGATAGTAATTCTCTGGAATTGTTCGTTCAGGTTTATAAACAGTCTTTTCCACATGTCGTGAAATCTCCTTCAGTCATGACTTTTTAAATTACATTTTTAGAAGTCTGTGTGAACTCTATGGGGTTTGAGAAGCTGCCCTGCCAAAACTTTGGAAAAAAAAAAAAAAAAAAAACAAAAAAAAAAAACAAAACACAAGCATTATAAAATAGATACATGGATAGGAAGCTTAACGTGGTACAATTATATACACACTACAGGACCGCAGGATCGCTCAGGAGTACCCCTCTATTAGAGTAACTACAGGACCGCAGGATCGCTCAGGGGTACCCCTCTATCAGAATAACTACAGGACCGCAGGATCGCTCAGGGGTACCCCTCTATCAGAATAACTACAGGACCGCAGGATCGCTCAGGAGTACCCCTCTATTAGAATAACTACAGCACTGCAGGATCGCTCAGGGGTACCCCTCTATCAGAATAACTACAGGACCGCAGGATCGCTCAGGGGTACCCCTCTATTAGAATAACTACAGCACTGCAGGATCGCTCAGGGGTACCCCTCTATCAGAATAACTACAGGCAGGATCGCTCAGGGGTACCCCTCTATCAGAATAACTACAGCACTGCAGGATCGCTCAGGGGTACCCCTCTATTAGAATAACTACAGGACCGCAGGATCGCTCAGGGGTACCCCTCTATTAGAATAACTACAGGACCGCAGGATCGCTCAGGGGTACCCCTCTATTAGAATAACTACAGGACCGCAGGATCGCTCAGGGGTACCCCTCTATTAGAATAACTACAGGACCGCAGGATCGCTCAGGGGTACCCCTCTATTAGAATAACTACAGGACCGCAGGATCGCTCAGGGGTACCCCTCTATTAGAATAACTACAGGACAGCAGGATCGCTCAGGGGTACCCCTCTATTAGAATAACTACAGGACCGCAGGATCGCTCAGGGGTACCCCTCTATTAGAATAACTACAGGACCGCAGGATCGCTCAGGGTGTATCCTCGATATCAATGGTTTACCAGTGCTGGCTCGTGACAGTCTTGAAGCTGGTACACACTGGCAGCTGTTCTTAATGATGATGATTCCTTAACCACAATACTCCCTCAATCGCACCCTCGTAATGTATCTGTGCGCACCACTGAATCACAGAGAAATGAGAAATGATCACGAGAGGTACTTGTTGTGAACTTTCAAAGTTACTGATGGGGAACCAATTCAATCACTCTGAGTTGTTGATTGTGGTGAACTCTTGTCAATTAGAAAATGATCGAGTGCGAACAGCCAATCAGCTTCCAGATCTAGCAGGCTTCTATTTTGCATAGATACCTGCCGGAACGTTGAAGTGCTTAACTGTGAATTATATTTTAAAATCAATCCGCGCACAAATACCGGCTTGTTCCCTTAACATTCAAATCTACAACTAATCTGATAAAATAAAAAGCTACTGAAACATACTTTCTGACGCTGGTCTAGAGACAAGGGGAATCATGTCTGTGACAGGACACCGTAATGAAGGCTCAATTCACAGCTACTGGACAGCAAATCAACAGGGAAGACACTATTGGTCCACACTTCTGTCGGCTGGATCCAAACAACACCCTCCCTCAAATCCAGCCAGTCAAAACTGCCAACCCTGTTTCAGATCTTTCAGCACCAGCCAATCCACTCCCTGCCTGCTTGAATGACGCCCCGCCTCCAGCAACAAGTTTCGAGTCAGACTCAATACTGCACGGACTACTCAACAATTGTACATGTTCAGATAAATTATAACAAGAAAGAGTAAGACCCCAATAAATAAATATGTTAGCAATAATAATAATAATAATAATAATAATAATAATAATAACAACGTTTTCTCTACGTGTTGTCGTTTTTCTATTCTAATCATGTTAGGGACTATATTCCTCAGCGGAATGTTGCCTGGCGAAATATCACAAATTCAAGGTAAATATAGGTTTTAAAAGAGAAAATAAAGAAATAAATTGTTTCCTAATAGTGTTAGAGCCCTCTCGATGCGGGCTCTACTGTGTGGTAGATGACCTTGACTTTCATTAGTGCCCTCACCTATGGCTCGGGACGCATAACTCCAGTCATGGTCATCTACCTCACAGTAGAGCCGGGATAGACTGGTTCGATCGCTTAAATAATTAGATGATGCCGTCACATTCAGTGAGAAAAAAACAGCTGTAATGGGGTAGGTCTCTGTTTTAAGATTGCACAGAGTTACTGGTACACCTGGTGGTCCCTGCAGGAAACACTGGTACTCGAGATGAACAGGTTGAAAAGCACTGCTCTGTATAAGTGAGCTGCCTGCCTCTTGATAAGTGACACCGAGAGACTCTCACCTCCAGGCAGCTCGGCTGGCCCGCAGCTCTCCCTCTCCGGGTCGATGTCGGACACCAAGAGCAGCTTGAAGCACTTCTTCCAGAGCCCAAAGTGTGCGGCGGGGCAGGTGTGGTTGTTGTAGAGGGATTTGGGGGGGTTGAGCTCCACCCAGAACTCCGTCCCCACAGCGAGCATGGTGAGGGTGACCCCCACGATCGCCACGAAGAACGCCAGCTTCACCTTCCCCTCCTGGCTGTCGCTCCAGCCTGCCCCCCTGGCCCCTCTCTTCACCCCGCCCCTGGCCCCGCCCCTGGCTCCGCCAGCCACGCCACGCAACCCTCCAGAGTCCTCCTCCTGCATGAAGTAGTTGGACCACATCGCCACTTCAACAAAGTTCGCCAACGGGACACAGAGATGGGGGGGCAGAAGATGGGATCCGTGAGGGGGAGAGGGGAAAGGGGGGGTCTGTGAGGGGGAGTGGAAAGGAGGTTTTGTGAGGGAGAGTGGAAAGGAGGGGTCTGTGAGGGGGAGCGGAAAAGAGGTCTGTGGAGGGGGCTGAGGGGGAGCAAGGGTAGTAGAAGAGATTGTGAGGGCAGAAGGGGTAATCTTGAAAAGAGGGATTTGTAACAACTGATCTTAAGCTCTGTTTTTAAAACAGAATAAAAAATATATATAGAAAGTGAACCAAAAAAAATTGATTAAAACAAATTATAAAAACGCATGAAGAAAAGTCAAAACTCGGCTTTAAAACACATTTTACAGCCTAAAAAAAAAAATTGTTGACTTTTTCATGCTTCGAATTTTGCTGTCAAATTTTTGCATTTCAGTCAAAAAAAAAAAATTGACGCATCTACTAATTTTCTAGTGTTGATAAACCAGGAACTTTTATTAATTTAAATAAATATTACATCAACTGGCCTTTGTCTTAATGTTTGAGACACAGTTAAAGATCTAATATACATAATGCCTCCTTTACGTTTTTAAAGTATTCATTCAATCAACCCCCCCTCCTCAAACTTAACTAAAACAATCAGTCTTCCTAAATTAATTCAACTATACTAATCGTCTCCTTGTAATAAAAAGTTACAGATTTACCCACCAACAATTCCGAAAAAAGTGTAAAGGGTTAAAAAAAAAAAAAAAAAAAAAAAAAAAAAAATCCAATTAGAGTTTTTTGTTAAGATGCTCCCAAAAATGTGTTCAACAATATACTGAAGAACTGACTCAAAAAAAAAAAAAAAATCTTCAGTTTCCCAAACAGACAGAAATGTTTTTTGTCCCTTTGTCTCAAATACGTTCAGGAGAACGCTGCGTTTTTTTTTTTTTGGTTTTTTTTTTTAAATAAGTATAACCAGGTTCACTAAATGTCCAACTGTCCCCCTTTGTGGAAATGTGTCTCTCTGAAGTCCAGAAATCTCTCAGGTTCCAAATTTCTCCCACAAAAAAGTTTAGACTTCCATGCCTCTTCCTTTCTGCAGAGCTGAAAATGAAACAAATTGCAAAAAAAATAAAAACATTTTACTATAAAGGACTCATCCCGAGTGGTTCTGAGTTCTGTCGCTCCTCAAATATATGGAGTTAATGTCATTTTAAAATCTGCCTTTACCTAGTTTTGAGCTGCTTTGAGCTTGTCTGGAAAGTCCAAACAGCCCGGTCACTCATTCCAGTGTGACCTTTCAACTCTGCCAGCCCCGCCTACTCTACATCAGTACAGACAGAGAGTAGGAGGGGCTGCGGTCACGCTGTTAATGAAATCTCTGTTTGCAGAAGACATGTTTCAGATCGTGTCACACTTCCTTGGTCACCAGGAGGGTGAAATTACACCCCTTCAACGGCTTCTTTCATTGACCAATCAGCTGCTGCGTCCCCTATTGACTGACATGCAGCCAGAGAGTGACTCGGAAAACACTGCTGCAGTGACCTGGAAGTGCGAGAGCAAGGCATGGAGATTGAGAACTGTGATTGGCAGTTTGGTCTGGGCTCTTTAGTCACGCTCAGTACAAACCGTTAAAATGTGTGTCTCTCACATTGCAGGGATGTTGTCATGAGTTTCACTGGATTTGAGTATGAAATCCCACCTGCACAGGGAAAAGGCGTCTGTTGTAAGTGAAGGCAGCAGCAAGGACTGTGTTTTAGATGTAGGATGAAAGCGGCATTCAAAAAATTGAAAATGCAAAAAACAAAGGAATGTGAAGCAGGAGCGCAGAGGAAAGTTATTGATCGTTTTGCCAAATCTAAAACAGACGAAGACTTAAATATCACTGCCAGGGATCGGCTTTCAAGAGCATGTGAGCTGTGAGCTTGCCTGGACAATGGTTACAACCAGGAAAGAAATGAAAGAAATGCAGAGCTGAGTGCAAATCTAACATCTGTGTAATTCATGATGACAGAATTGCTGTGTGCCTGAAGCTGTCCAGAAGATGTGAAATACAGATCAGTGTATTATGAAAACTTTTTTTTTTTTACATTGTTAAAATTGTATTACTTTCAGCATAAAATATAAAACTATGAACTAAAATCGCACGTCCTTTTGTAAGTGTTACTTTGAAATGTGTAATACTGGAGTTACTCACTGTTGAAATGATCATTGTGTAATAAAATGGTATTTACTTTTCTGTCCAATTGTTGAAGCGGACACCCTGGGATCCTTCAAGAAGCTGCTTGATGAGATTCTGGGATCAATAAGCTGCTAACTAATCTGATACAAGCATTCAAAATTCTGATAGGTATTGACAATGTCGAGCTAAGGGACTTTTTCAACCTGAAAAAAAGAAACAAGGACCAGGGGTCACACATAGAGATTAGATAAAGGGGCATTCAGAACAGAAAATAGGAGGCACTTTTTTACATAGAGAATTGTGAGGGTCTGGAACCAACTCCCCAGTAATGTTGTTGAAGCCGACACCCTGGGATCCTTCAAGAGGCTGCTTGATGAGATTCTGGGGTCAATAAGCTACTAACAACCAAACGAGCAAGATGGGACAGAGCGGGCTCCTCTCGTCTGTAAACTTTCTCGTGACTTACGCATTGACAGCGTATTACACCACGACGTGATATATATCCTTCTTACACGTATTTCTTCTCTCTTCTCGTCTGTATTTATTTATTGCATTTATATAGCGATTTTTATATAAAAGTATCGCACAGCATAAATGAACTGTATCTCCCTGCATGACAGCAACCTTCGTTAATCAACAAGGTATCAGCCCCGCATTCCCGTTCTCTTCAAAGCCGCACTGCCATATTTAGTTAAGATTCGTGGGATTGAGCAAAGGGTCCAAGAGCGACGTAACAGAAATGCTTTAAAAACAATTAAACGTTGTTTAATAATATTGAATAGATAATATTGTAACCGTTAAAACACAGAGGTGTGGTAAAGCATGCAAAACAAATAAACCAACTCTTACAAAGTCTCCCACAAGCTCAGCAAAGCGGAATAAAGCGCAGTGAAAGCATCGGGAGAGAGGGGTCTGGTAAAGCACAGTACAAAGAAAAAAACATGGTAAACTAACTCTTATAAAAGTTTCCCATAGTAAAAACACAGCAGCGTGTAATAAAGCATGGTAAAGCAGGGAGAGGTATGGTCAAACGTATTACAAATCAAACCATGGTAAACTAACCCTTAGGCTATAAATGTTTCCTACAGTAAACGCACAAGCAGTGACCGCACGGTAAGCATTGTAAAGAATATTTTACAATTAGCGAGGGGGGATTTAAGAATTACATTTCATTTAACAAGTAAACACATTAATACATACGTATATAAACAGGAATCCAAGTTCAGCTTTTTTAATCAGGCACCGATGAGGACGCGGGTATGTTAAGGGCACCGCCCTGCAAATGTACGAAACGCGTCTAGTATCAATAAGCGTTTGTGTTTTATTATAACTCTCATATTGTACGAGTATTTAGATATACAAAGCTGCAACTTAGATACAGTATTTTTTTTTTAATCATTGTACTCACCTGAATTCTTCAGATTTTTTTCACCCAAGTTTAGTTGTTATTGTTTTTTGTTTAACTTCCTAAGTTCCCAAAAGTCGTTCCAAACTAATTTCAATGTAGTTTACAACGAGCCGCGCCGAAGAAGCGGTAGAGAGAAGAGCCAGACACCCCCTCACAGAAGCATGTGGCACCTGTTAAGAGAATCAGTTTCTATCTGCTGCCAGCTATAAGATAGGCGGAGAGGGGGGAGGAGAGAGAGGGAGTGGAATTCGGTGAGAAACAGGGAGAGAGGGCGCCCGTCGCTCTGTACATTAAATTTAGACGCACTAATTTGGGCGATAATGTTTTGGCTGCTACATTCATTTTTAATTTTAATGAGAGAGCGGGGAATTGATGAGGGTGTGTTTCCCTACTAAAATAAACATCCATTATAAGTATTTCTCAATATCTTCAATGTAAATCCAGTGACAAACGTTTTGACTGAAATTATTTCTGTGTCTACAATGTAATGAAAGACTTAACGTCGAAAAGTGTATGCTGTTGTCTAATGTCCGGCCTTAAGGCAGGCGAGCGTGGCGGCCGCCTAGCACCCCTACCCTTTAGGGGGCCCCGCGCTCAGCAGGACTATCATTAAATTCAATGTTCCATGAGATTTAATGCGCTCTTTACCTGTGCGCAAAACGCCAAGGTGCGCAAATTTGGGTTACCACATATAGCGCCAGCAACATTAGATTCTGGCGCCAGGAGATATATTAAAAATATATTTTTTTTTATTACTTAGCAACCATACATGATTATAGTTTCTCATTGGGTCTACTCACATGACTCCCCCCCCCATCCACACGCACAGGAGAGAAGGTTCGTGTCGTGTGGGAAAGTGATAGCAAGCACGTCACAGCGCACTTTTACACAGTTATCAATCAAATCTTTGTCAAAAAGATATGTTGGCAACAGCAGACTTAATAACAGGTAACAATACTGACGCATTCTAAACATGAAGACACAAGCCCGGTAGCATCTCCTGCAGGAGCCGGTGTTACAGGCTAACCTCACCCCACGATTAACCTTGTTGTTACGTTAATTAAATTAAGATTTATTATTGTTATTGCTTTAATTTAATTTAATTGGTCTCCTTAATTTTAGTCAAGGAGTGAGATTCACGTTTATATGTGTGTGTTATTTTTTCTATTGACAGTTACGTTTAAAATGTTATATTTTAATGAGTAACACACACATACACACACACACATACACACACACATATATATATACACATATATATATATATATAATATATATATATATATATAGTGTGGTGTGTGTATAATTACATGTGATAGATATGTAACACCACCACAAATGTGTGTACAGTATTCAACTTTTTCAATTTGAATTTGATATTCCTTTTATATCCTCTAATGAACTGAAGCGTGCTTTCCCGTTATTTAGGAATTATATAATTTGTGCACAGCTAATTTTATACAAGTCCTTTAAACTGAGGTGTTACTCATAAGGAAATAAAATGCAGTAAAAGATGTCTTCTACACAGCGTTCTTTACTAGAGTTTTCAAACTCTTGTCAAAAAGCCGCAGAGACGGCTTTGTAAGCACACTCGTCAGAAACGTATTGTTACATGGTCATCTTACAATTAAAGAAATTGATCCACTCCATTTTTCAATTAGAATAAAAATTTTATATCTTGAGGATTATAAATTTTGTAAAAAACATGAGTTGGGATATATATTAACATATATAATATATATAGATATATCATTATATATATATATATATATATATAATATATATATATCTATAATATAGATATATATATATATATATATATTAAATACATATATATATATATATATATATATATATATATATATATATATATATATATATATATACAGTGCCTTGCAAAAGTATTCAGACCCCTGACCAATTCTCTCATATTACTGAATTACAAATGGTACATTGAAATTTCGTTCTGTTCAATTTTATTTTAAAACACTTAAACTCAAAAGCAATTATTGTAAGGTGACATTGGTTTTATGTTGGGAAATGTTAAAAAAAAATAATAAAAAACTGAAATATCTTGCTTGCATAAGTATTCAACCCCCACACATTAATATTTGGTAGAGCCACCTTTCACTGCAATAACAGCTTTAAGTCTTTTGGGGTAAGTATGTACCAGCTTTGCACACAGTGTGGGAGTGATTTTGGCCCATACTTCTTAGCAGATTTGCTCCAGGTTGTTCAGGTTGGTTGGACGACGCTTGAGGACCGCAATTTTCAAATAGTGCCACAGATTCTCAATGGGATTGAGATCAGGACTTTGACTGGGCCACTGTAGGACATTCACCCTTTTGTTCTTGAGCCATTCCAATGTTGCTTTGGCCTTGTGTTTGGGATCATTGTCCTGCTGAAAGGTGAATTTCCTCCCAAGCTTCAGTTTTTTAGCAGACTGAAGCAGATTCTCTTGCAGTATTTTCCTGTATTTTGCTCCATCCATTCTTCCTTCAATTGTAACAAGATGCCCAGTCCCTGCTGATGAGAAGCATCCCCACAGCATGATGCTGCCACCACCATACTTCACTGTAGGGATGGTGTATCTTGAGGCATGGGCAGTGTTAGGTTTGCGCCAAAAATAGCTCTATCTTGGTCTCATTACAAACCGCTAACCAAGATCATGCAGCAGTCTCTTGACACAGGGGTGGTACCGACAGACTGGAAAATTGCAAACGTAATACCGATCCACAAAAAGGGAAACAAAACTGAACCAGGTAACTACAGACCAGTAAGCCTGACTTCTATTATATGCAAACTTATGGAAACTATAATAAGATCCAAAATGGAAAATTACCTATATGGTAACAGTATCCTGGGAGACAGTCAACATGGTTTTAGGAAAGGGAGATCGTGCCTAACTAACTTGCTTGATTTTTTTGAGGATGCAACATCGATAATGGATAATTGCAAAGCATATGACATGGTTTATTTAGATTTCCAGAAAGCTTTTGACAAAGTCCCGCACAAAAGATTAATTCTCAAACTGAACGCAGTTGGGATTCAAGGAAACACATGTACATGGATTAGGGAGTGGTTAACATGTAGAAAACAGAAAGTACTGATTAGAGGAAAAACCTCAGAATGGAGTGTGGTAACCAGCGGTGTACCACAGGGATCAGTATTAGGTCCTCTGCTATTCCTAATCTACATTAATGATTTAGATTCTGGTATAGTAAGCAAACTTGTTAAATTTGCAGACGACACAAAAGTAGGAGGAGTGGCAAACACTGTTGCAGCAGCAAAGGTCATTCAAAATGATCTAGACAAGATTCAGAACTGGGCAGATACATGGCAAATGACATTTAATAGAGAAAAGTGTAAGGTACTGCACGCAGGAAATAAAAATGTACATTATAAATATCATATGGGAGATACTGAAATTGGAGAAGGAATCTATGAAAAAGACCTAGGAGTTTTTGTTGACTCAGAAATGTCTTCATCTAGGCAATGTGGGGAAGCTATAAAAAAGGCTAACAAGATACTCGGATACATTGTGAAAAGTGTTGAATTTAAATCAAGGGAAGTAATGTTAAAACTGTACAATGCACTTGTAAGACCTCATCTTGAATATTGTGTGCAGTTCTGGTCACCTCGATATAAAAAAGATATTGCTGCTCTAGAAAGAGTGCAAAGAAGAGCGACCAGAATTATTCCGGGCTTAAAAGGCATGTCATATGCAGACAGGCTAAAAAAATTGAATCTGTTCAGTCTTGAACAAAGAAGACTACGTGGCGACCTAATTCAAGCATTCAAAATTCTAAAAGGTATTGACAGTGTCGACGCAAGGGACTTTTTCAGCCTGAAAAAAGAAACAAGGACCAGGGGTCACAAATGGAGATTAGATAAAGGGGCATTCAGAACAGAAAATAGGAGACACTTTTTTACACAGAGAATTGTGAGGGTCTGGAATCAACTCCCCAGTAATGTTGTTGAAGCTGACACCCTGGGATCCTTCAAGAAGCTGCTTGATGAGATTTTGGGATCAATAAGCTACTAACAACCAAACGAGCAAGATGGGCCGAATGGCCTCCTCTCGTTTGTAAACTTTCTTATGTTCTTATGTTCTTATGTTCTTATCTGACCACAAAACCTTTTCCCACATCGCAGCTGGGTCACTCTCATGCTTTCTGGCAAACTCCAGATGTGCTTTCAGATGGTACTTTTTGAGTAACGGCTTCTTTCTTGCCACCCTCCCATACAGGCCAGTGTTATGAAGAGCTCTTGATATGGTTGACTGGTGCACCATTACTCCACTCCCAGCCACTGAACTCTGTAGCTCCTTCAAAGTGATTGTTGGCCTCTCTGTGGCTTCTCTTCTTGTTTGAGCGCTGAGTTTTGAGGGACGGCCTTTTCTGGGCAGTGCCTGGGTGGTGTGATGCAGCTTCCACTTCTTGATTATTGATCCAACTGTGCTCACTGGGATATCCAAACACTTGGATATTATTTTGTACCCTTTCCCTAATCTATGCATTTGTATTACTTTATCTCTAACTTCTGTAGAATGCTCTTTGGTCTTCATTTTCCTTCAGATTCACAGCCTTACCAATATCCTTCAACAATGGGGTTTTTATCCAAAAAATGTGACCGCAACTTTAATGGTTCACAGGTGGAGGCCAATGGTAAGGTAATTGTGTCCTCGTTAGGGCAATTTCTTTCATCGGTGCAAACTGGGAGCTTCCACAGCACAGGGGTTGAATACTTATGCAAGCAAGATATTTCTGTTTTTTATTTTTCTTAAAAATATTTCCCAACATAAAACCAATGTCACCTTACAATAATTGATTCTGAGTTTCAGTGTTTAAAAATAAAATATCAAACAGAACGAAATTTCAATGTACCATTTGTAATTCGTTAATATGAGAGAATTGGTCAGGGGTCTGAATACTTTTGCAAGGCACTGTATGTGTGTGTGTGTGTGTGTGTGTGTGTGTGTGTGTGTGTGTGTGTGTGTATATATATATATATATATATATATATATATATATATATATATATATATATATATATACATAGACACACACGCACAACACGCACACTGCTGTGTAAACACAGACGTATTTTGAAGAAGGAATCTATGAAAAAGATCTAGGAGCTGTTGACTCCGAAATGTCTTCATAGACAATGTAGATTCAAGCATTCAAAATGCTAAAAGGTATTGACAGTGTCGACCTAAGGGATTTTTTCAACCTGAAAAAAGAAACAAGGGCCAGGGGTCACAAATTGAGATTAGACAAAGGGGCATTCAGAACAGAAAATAGGAGGCACTTTTTTACACAGAGAATCGTGAGGGTCTGGAATCAACTCCCCAGTAATGTTGTTGAAGCCGACACCCTGGGATCCTTCAAGAAGCTGCTTGATGAGATTCTGGGATCAATAAGCTACTAACAACCAAACGAGCAATGCATCCTCGGATACATTATGAGCTTCAACAATTTACTCAAAGCCTCCATTAGTGTTTTCTACTATTATAACAACCTTGACTATTATAACACACTGAGTGAAATCGCTCGCATCACTCGATTTTCAAGGTGTGGAACCGAAGCATAATCAACAAGTGCAGAGAAGCATCATCTGTGATTGACACACCAGGACTGGAAAGCACAGAAAGCTGTCTAACAAGGATGAGCGAGACTTGAAGATAATATCCTTAACACTAGAGCTACCGGGCGTATTGCAGACCTGGAACTACCGCAGCGCTCTTTCTCACGTTATATCAAATGCGTATAAAACTACCGCAGCGCCGCACGAAACTGTTCTGTGTGAAATGCAGTCAAAACAGCGGGTTTATTTTAACATATCAAACACAGTGCTTACCTTTAACTCCGATTTGCTCACTTGTATTTTCTCGTCATTTCTTTGTAAATCGGACGTTTTGTTGTTATTGTTTGTTTTCCTTCAGGATATTGTCTGTGACACACGAGCACTTCTGATTGCAACCGCTGGGCTGGAAAACAGAGAGGTCTTAGCAGCTCAGAGACCGCATGCAGCGGGAGCATACGACACTGTGAAGCAATAGAGAATAGTGCCCGAGATTTGTTTGTTTGACTGTTTTATACAAATGCTTTCTGCTTACCCTTTTATTTTGTGCCTGAGTACGACTCTGTTAGCTAATAGCTGGTTTAGTACACTATTTAAAAAAAATATAAAAGTTCTCAATATAATCACGCCTAGACTTGCTGTGCAGTCCTGCATTGTATTAGTCTATTCATTTTAACAAGAAAACAAGTATTTTTACATAGAAAATCAGTATTTTTACAGCTGTTAATAAATCAGTCAGGGCTGAAAATGTCTCCTGTAGCTATTCAAAACAAGCGGAAAGCTCTCAAGTTATGCAGCATTAAGCCAAACCCATTGTTTTTACTATGACAGTCAAAGCTGTAGTTCTCGGTTCCCACAGGCAGACGCCTCACACAGGGCGAGGCGGGCTTGAACCCGGGACCTCTCGCTGAACGAAACAGCCGGCCTATATCGGGCTTATGTCTTCGTATATGTGATTACATCACCTACCAACCCTGCTGCTGCCTTCCCCCCTTCACGCTACAGTATTATATCTCCATACGTTTCTGCAACCCAAGGTCTATTGATGGTTTGAGATGTTATATATATATATATATATATATATATATATATATATATATATATATATATATATATATATATATATATATATATTAGGAAAAGTCAAAAAAGCACAGGCAGCCTAGCTGCCAAATCAGTGGAGAAAAATGCATGTAAAAAAAGAATAGAAAGAAGACAAGTGTTGAATTGGGAACAGAGCTGGCAGAAGCCACAGGAGTCGTTGTCCATCCATCAACAGTCCAAAGCACCTTTGACCATCGTTCCACAGTCCAATTTCTGTGCTGTTGTGCATATTTCAGCCTTTTAGTCTTGTTCCCCTTTAACAGAGGTATTCCTACTGCAACACATCTTTTAAGTCCTGATTTCAAGAGTGACCTTCGTACTGTTGATTTGATGGACAACGACACCTGTGCCTTCTGCCAGCTCTGTTCCCAATTCAACACTTGTCTTCTTTCTATTCTTTAAGGATATTATCTTCAAGTCTCGCTCATCCTTGTTAGACAGCTTGTTGGGTCTTCCAGTCCTGGGTTTGTCAATTACTGATGATGTTTCTCTGTACTTGTTGGTTATGCTTCGGTTCCACACCTTGAAAATCAAGTGATGCGAGCGATTTCACTCAATGTGTTTCCTTCTATGAAATTCAAGGTTGTTATAATAGTAGAAAACACCAGTGGAGGCTTTGAGTAAATTGTTGATGCTCAGAGTAGAACAATTCGAACATGTCTGAGACTTTTGCACAGCAGTGTTTGAAATAATATTATAGGATGCTATGAGTCTTGCCGTGGATGAGAGAGATGTGGCAGAATTTTCTTTTTACAAAATATTACAAATATGGGTGTGATTATATATGAGTTATAAATATTGAAATTTGTTATAAACATTTACAGGAACACAAAACACGATTTTTCATTATAGGGAGGAGGGTTGGGGGGGGGTTTTGTAGGATTTAAAATTGACAAACAGTTTTTAGTTGTCAAACTGTTTCAAAAACAAAAGATTTACAAAACAGTCGGAACTACGAGATCGACGTCGAGAGTACTTGTCAGGATACTTTCACAGACACGTTTTTGTAGTTACTACATGTCTAACCGTCCTTGTCTGGTAAATGGATGGAAACAGATTGGACGACAGATCCTCAGTCGAAAAAGTCCGACTTAACTAGGAGTCTGTATAAACAGGCTGAAATGCTACTGTAGTTTTTTCGACAACCAGTATAACAAAAAAATGTATATGACAGTTCATTGACTCGCTTAAAGGGTTAGCGAACAAAGTCATGATGAATATTATTTACAGTGTCTTAACGTTTGTATATGTAGGTGCATATGATTACATGATGCACCTAAACACTCACTTTAAGATGCAATCGCTACTGTAGCATTGATTTGATATTCTGGACTCCGGACGTAATCATCACTGCCTGGTCTAATAATATTGAGTTTATCTTGATATTTCTAAATTCAGCACGACTGAGTGTCTAGTTATGAAAGATGAATTTTAATTTAGACGCACTAACTTTGGCAATATTTTCTGACTGATACATTTCAAATCGTAATGGAGACAGATAGGGGGAGAGGTGTGAATACTGTGTTACATATTTAAAGGAATGCATCACTCAACCACGTGTGAATACAAGTCTGTTGGGTTCACGGAAGAAAGTAAGAAAGCTGAGCGCCCCTTTTTAAATGTCTGTTTTAGTTTTGCTTCCTGAGCTGTAGCAGAGCTGGAAGATGTCATTTCTAACCTCTTATAGTACGCTGCCAGTAAGCAGGAGCCTGTCCTGTCCTGTCCTGTCCTGTCCTGTCCTGTCCTGTCCTGTTCTGTTCTGTTCCGTTCTGTTCTGTTCTGTTCTGTCCTAATCTGTTCTATTTCAGTCTATTCTAGTCTATTGTTAAATTGTATTCTGTGTGTATGTCAGTGTGTATCTAAGTGTGTTAGTGTGTGTATATCTCAGTGCGTGTGTGTCTCAGTGTGTTTGTGTGTGTGTGTTAGTGTGTGTGTCTCAGTGTGTGTGTCTCAGTGTGTTAGTGTGTGTCAGTGTGTGTATCTCAGTGTTAGTGTGTGTGTCTCAATGTGTTAGTGTGTGTGTCTCAGTGTGTGTCTCAATGTGTTAGTGTGTGTGTCTCAGTGTGTTAGTCTCAGTGTGTGTGTCTCAGTGTGTTAGTGTGTGTATCTCAGTGTGTGTGTCTCAGTGTGTTAATCTCAGTGTGTGTGTGTCTCGGTGTGTGTGTGTCTTGAAGGGACCGAAAAGGATATCAAAGCAACAAACACCCCCGTAGTTTGCAGCTTGTAACTTATCAATGCACAGCTAGTGAAAAGAGGAGGAAAGCACAGAATGTTCCAGCACACAAATAGGTTGGGCCAGATGTCTGGGGCATAGGGAAGTTAAGTAAGAATGTGCAATGCTTACTTAATCATAAAAACCAGTATTAACTAGTTTCTGAAATGGACATAACAAACAAACAGGGAGGGGACAATTGAGCCCCAAAGCCTTTACTGATTGATTGAACGAAGGGTAAAGAGATCATTTAGGAAGCAGGTACTAATGAATTGTTTGCTGCGTGCTAAATCCTGATAGGAGTAAAGGATTTTATGTAAAAACTATATAACCCATGTACATGCTTTACCCAGGTAGAATACACTAGTTACTGATGAAGTGACTGTTATTCTCCAGAGCGCTCTGTTGTTTGATGACCACTGCAATAAACCTTTGATGCAATGATCGGTGTGATTGATTGTCTCTGATCATCTTTGAGCTTCATTAAACGACCCTATATATTGGCGTAGTCGGCAGGATTCCAGAATGTTCATTGTGCTCCTGTTGGTGTGCGGACTCGTGACTAGATGTCTGGGGTAAGCGATACCTTTTGGGGGGTGCATAGTGGGTGAACTGGAATCCAAAAACCTGTGGGTTGTGAAGCTGCATGGGTGTAACGAGTAAAAGGCATTGAGTGTGTTCATCTTGTTGTAACTAGGTAGGAGTGTATGTTCGAAAGGCATCTTCACTACATAGTTAGTACTGTACGGCAGAAAACTAAGTAGCAGGGAGTGTCCCTGTGGCCAAGTGAGTGAGTAAACTGGTACAGTAGAGTGTATCTAAGAAGCGTGCGCAGACGATATAGCTTAGTGTGGATAGTAACCACGGGAAAGGCAGTAATTAAGATGGCAAGTTCAAAGTCCCAGCCGGGAGTGCGAGAGTACTTAACCGAAAAGTGGGCGGGCAGCAGGAAGAAAGCGCTTAAGAAAGGTTGGCAACCTGACAGCCCCGACCACAAGCAAACCAAGTAGTTTCTAAAAATGCAGAATTAAATCAACGTTTTATTTTCAAGAGTCTGCATATTGATGATTGTTTAATTTGTGTTGAACTCTAGAAAGAGTGCAAAGAAGAGCGACCAGACCGGGCTTAAAAGGCATGTCATATGCAGACAGGCTAAAAGAATTGAATCTGTTCAGTCTTGAACAAAGAAGACTACGTGGCGACCTAATTCAAGCATTCAAAATTCTAAAAGGTATTGACAGTGTCGACCGAAGGGACCTTTTCAACCTGAAAAAAGAAACAAGGACCAGGGGTCACAAATGGAGTTTAGAAAAAGGGGCATTCAGAACAGAAAATAGGAGACACTTTTTTACACAGAGAATTGTGAGGGTCTGGAATCAACTCCCCAGAAATGCTGTTGAAGCTGACACCCTGGGATCCTTCAAGAAGCTGCTTGATGAGATTTTGGGATCAATAAGCTACTAACAACCAAACGAGCAAGATGGGCCGAATGGCCTCCTCTCGTTTGTAAACTTTCTTATGTTCTTATGTTCTTAACTAAACGGGGAGATAACATTTTCTTGAATGGAGAACACTTGGTTTAATGAAGCACCAAAGTTACTAGTATTAACTGGTTTTATTTGCACATATACAAGATGTTTTGTTTATGTTGGTCACAGTTATTTTTTTACGGAGCTTCTAACAGGAGAGGTGATGATAACTAGATTAATGTGGTAACTGAGACATTAATAAATCATGTATAACGCAATGATAGTATAAGTCAGGGACTAAACCTGAAACAAAATAAGGGATCTAGACGAGAACATTAAACATATTTTCGTGATAGATACTAGTGTGTGTGTTGTAAAGGACAGTTGTATTGTGTTTATGGTGTATTGTGTTTATGTTGTATTGTGTTTGTGGCCGCCCATGCTAGCAAGCTGTATGTTTGTGAAGATTATACCACACACATAAGACTATAGTCATATTTTAAGTAGCAACAGTTGAGCATAATGTGGAGTCTCTGAACTGGCTGTTACATATGTATGTAATATATGTTTGTCTGTTGGCTATTACATGTTGACCTATCTGTGAGTTAGGACAACCTGTTAATAGGAAAAACCTGTTACACAAACCGTCACGAAGTGGGGCGGATGAGGGTACTGGCATAAAATCCTAGTTAAAGTCCATGAGCGCACCAACAATGTGTAAATTTAAGGTGCAAAGGAAAACAAACCATTAATAAAATCCACAAAGTAGAGTAACTTGTCATATTGGAAAATTATATTGGTAAGAAGTCAGTTTAGAATAATAATTTATTAATAAATTGCTTGGGTTAGATTGGTTTTGTTTAAGCAAAAGATAAAGCAACATTTTAGAAAAGGCAGATGTTTAACACTATGTGACCTTTACATAAGTATGAGTGGGAACACGTAAACTGTGCTCACGAAATAGCCGAGGGCAGCTCAGACTGTGAAATGGGACAGGATCTGTCACAATTTGAGAACGGAAAGCTTTAGTTCAGGAGTTGATATAAGAGAGTGGATTAAAATAAAATATGGATCGCAACGGCGATGCAGTAGGACTGGAAGCTAGAAGTTTAGCTCAAAGAAGCAGTGTAAGATAAGATTCTGGGCGTGTTACCAGAGAGCAGGCAATATGCAGATAAGGTGCCTGGGCAGTTGTCCAGCAGCAGAGAAGTGTTAATAGTAGATGTTGAAGGCACAGCTCACAGCTGCAAAATCACACCAAATTTTAGAATGAATACGATTTTAAGCAATGCTCTAATTGTGACCGTATTGATACTTAAAGATGATTTGTTGGAAAGTGGCAGTGGCTACAGGAAAGTCTGAAATGGCAGAAGAACCGCAAGGAGATTATAGTGAATACACAAGAATGTTGCGACCGCTGCAGGCGCAGATAGGGAGTGACGTGCGGTGGCCTCGGGTTGGAGTAAAGGGGGGAGGTAATGATGATGGGGATGAAAGACGCGGAGGTAAGAGGCCACCCATATAAAATGTTAGTTGATACTGGGGCTGGAATAACCATTACAGATCTGCCAATCCCGGTAGCAAAAGAGTTTGTAGTAATCGAAGGAGTCAATGGAGGTACGCAAATTGCATTTAGAACTGAACCCGTGGAATTTGTAATTGGCTCACAATCCGTGTTAGTCGAAATGTATCATGCTAAAACACATGAGCAAAACATTTTAGAGTTTGATGTAATGTACATCTCATCTTTCCCTCTCACACTCCAGGGCTTGACTGAGCAGTACCCGGAAGTGTGGGCTCTGCACAGCAATGGCTGCGGTAAGGCAGTGGGCGTGCTTATCACATTTGAAGGAGACGCCCATCCTCCACAATGGCAGTACCCAGTCAAACCTGAAGCAGTGACAGCAGTAAAGGGCATTATTACTGATTTAATAATGCAAGGGATTGTAGTCGAGTGTAACTCCCCCACCAACAGCCCAATTTGGCCAGTTCCTAAGGGAGAGGGCAAGTGGAGGCTTACAATCGACTACCAATGCTTGAACCAAGCCCTGCCCAAGATGGATAGAGATAGTAGTTAACCCCCACACTATATTGACTGAAGTACCAACTGAGGCTAGCTGGTTCTCAGTCCTTGATATAAGTAATGGATTCTGGAGCCTACCTATAAGGCCTGCAGATCAATGGAAGTTTGCTTTCATGGTGCAAGAGGTCCAATACACCTGGACCCGCATGCCACAGGGGCATCATAATTCCCCAGTAGTGTTCCACCAGAACAGAAAATAGGAGACACTTTTTACACAGAGAATTGTGAGGGTCTGGAATCAACTCCCCAGTAATGTTGTTGAAGCTGACACCCTGGGATCCTTCAAGAAGCTGCTTGATGAGATTTTGGGATCAATAAGCTACTAACAACCAAACGAGCAAGATGGGCCAAATGGCCTCCTCTCGTTTGTAAACTTTCTTATGTTCTTATGTTCTTAATGTCTTGCCAAGGCTCTAAGACCCTTGAGAGACAACCCGCATGGCACTATTTTGCAATATGTGGATGACTTGTTGTTGTGTAGTACCTCTCTTATGGAAGCGAAGGAACTGCTGAGGGCTACCTTGCTGCTACTTACAGACCAAGGGTTCAAGGCCAACCCAAAGGTGGCTCAGCTCCTACAACAAGAGGTAACGTACCTGGGGCATATTCTCAGCTATAACAGCAAGACTATGAGCCCAGATAGAAAATTGGTCCTCACCTTAATACCCAAACCCCGCACTGTCACTGAGCTAAGACAGTTTCTCGGAACAACTAATTATGTTAGAGAGTACATAGAAGACTATGCTACTGCAGCAGGGCCTATGTACTCACTACTAAAAGACACACCCGAAAAATACGAAGCTATTGAGTGGACTGAGGAAGCACAGCAGGGGTTCAACGACCTGAAACAAAAGATCAGTGAGGCCCCTGCACTCGGCATACCCAGCCCAGATAGGGATTTTCATCTCCAAATTACAGTAAAAACACACACTATACATTGTGTATTGAGCCAAGAATATGGCGGCCGTCTAAGACCGGTGGGGTACTATAGCCAAAAGAAAACTCCAACCAAGTATGGGTACCCCACCTGTGAGATCTACCTAGGGGCCCTATGTTGGGCCATTGACATTACTGAACCCTTAGTGGGGTTCACCCCTTTGATCATACATACTAATCATACTAAAAGCCAAAAGGAGATCCTTGAAGATCCCACGTTAAAAGCACAGTACGATGGGTATGGTTGTACCCTGAGCGACAGCGGACTCAATCAAAGAGAGGATCAATGGGTTGTTCCCCCCGCATATGAGACTGAGGTCATAAGGACCTATCACGATCAATTCCACAGAGGGTACAAACCCACTCTGGAAGTAATCCGGCCCTTAGCTCGGTGGCCTGGAATGGCCAAGGCACCCACTTTACTGGGAAAATTATAAAAGAAACATGCCGACTTCTCGGAGTACAGCAGCAGTTTCACATCCCCTCTCACCCACGATCCTCTGGAATTGTGGAAAGGGCAAACCACACGATTAAAGAAAGTATAGCCAAACGGCAAACTGAACAAAACCAAGGGCAATGGGTACACAAAACCCAGACAAAGCTCTACGAAAAACGATTGACACACGAGCCACCCCCACAGAAGGTGGCGTGTCTAACCGCAGAAACGGATGTCCTCCAAGTGGTCAAATTGACTCCGGCGGGGTACTTGCCCACTAGGGGTTCTCCAGTGGCCGCTGGCTTGGACCTATACAGTGCTTATGACTACCTAGTACTCCCTGGGATTCAAAGCCTCGTTTTGACAGATATACAATTCAAGTACCACCAGGGTGCTATGCCAGGATCGCCCCTCATTCCAGACTAGCAGTTAAACATGGTATCTGTATAGGAGCTGGCGTAGTAGACGCGGACTATACCGGGAACGTTGGGGTCCTCGTCCAAAATACTGGGGCCGAGCCCTTTGAAGTAAGAGCCGGCGATCGGGTAGCTCAGCTTGTATGTGAACACATTTGCTACCCACAGGTTAAGGAGGTCCCAGGTCTCCCCTCCAGACAGAGGAGCAAAAGGATATGGATCCTCTGGAACGACTGTATAACCATAAAATGTTTTGCCTCGGCTCCTTAGATCAATCCCCGGGGACAACACATGTGACCGGTGGGGAGCACAGGCGGTTCCCCTGTACCTAGGGGCAGAACACCCTTATCCCCTTGACCAAGAGTGTTATGACATCCCCACACCCCGTAACGAACCCTCTCTCTCCCATGTCTCTCCATCCAACTACTCCATATACACCATAAGATACCGGGAGCCTCAATGTCAGGCAACCGCTCAGACCTAGGAATCATATATAGTCTTCCACATGTGTTCACTCCTACTGACCCCTACGGGATATGGCAGCCAGGCATATACACCGTGCACAATACCACCAATCAAACATGCCTAGACCAAATCGCCAGAACACACACCTGGTGTAACATAAGGACCGCTACAGTCATGGGAAAGGCAACATGGCATCGGTGGATCCATTGGATCCCCCTTTGCCCCCCATGTCCCCAAACCTTTGCCCCCTCACCACATGGGCTCATAGAAGTGGGGGAACCATTAGGGCTCATTGAAAACGTGGTCTGGCATCGAGTCACAGTGCATTGTGATTACTCGCTAAAAATGTTCCAGACCAACTGTTCCGGTTTCCCATCTCTAACTAAAATATTCCTAGACCAAATGAGAGATGCACTCACCTGATATGTGGAACAAAGCACCCCCCAGTCCGATAGCACCCCTAAACGGCGTAAGCGGAAAGTCCTGTCTGCAGCAGCAGGGTGGTTTGGGGTGGCTCAGTCCACTATGAACAATGTGAATGCCGAACTCCAGAAACGGCAAAATGATGGGACAAACTGGTAGTGAGATCTCTCAGGGATTTAATTACCGACATAATGGCAGATGTAAATATTACTCAGAATGAAGAAAGGTGTTATAGAATGGGAATCCTCATGATGGCACATGTTAATCGCGATATAACTGATCTGTTAAGCAAGAGGCTCCCTATTTCGCACAGGTTATCTTGAAAAAAGTAAAAAAGGCGGCTTCGGGATTGAATGGGCGGCGGACGTATGGGACGCTGTACTCACCCGCCCAACCTGAGATCCCAGACATACATCCAATGTTACTTACCAAATTATGATCCCTTCGGGGACACTGATCCAATGGCAGGCGTTGCGTCGGGTGCAAGCGTTGGGGATGCCAGAGGGAAACCGTGTCTATACCCTGAATAATGTGGGATGGGTGGGTAATAGTAGTATACTTAGTGATGAATGTTGTCCTCAGATAAAAGCTACAGTTGTATGTACCTGTAATGCTCGTATGAATTTAACTAGCCTATCACTGAGGGCGATAGTACGCCCACCACGGGGGTTTGAGCAAATTGTGCAACTAAACCAGACTCATTGGTGTGTGACATCCAATCGGCGTCACCTATCAATGGGTACCCGTCTCTGTGCTACTAACACCAGCTATGACTTTAGGCAGCCATGTCATTCATCCCTTACCCCCTCATCTGATTAAATACCAGGACCTGCAAGCTCAAGTGTTCCCACACACAATAGACCACAGACCCTTATACCAAACTATTAAGAAAATCACTGCAGCTTTAACTGAAATCCAGCACAAAGCGGTGCTGGCCGAAGTCCACGCCAATATGGCTACTGACTTCGCTAAGATTAGTCTGTCCCAGACGTCAGGTAAGGACTGGGGGTTCGGCCAGGGTGGACCTGATTGGTTTGGGTGGTGGAACATCTCAGGTAGAATTGCTTCCCTAGGATCCCTCATATGCCTACTCATCATGCTCCTCTTGTTCTGGAGAATGAGGAGAAATATGCACACCATAAGAGGAGAAAGGAGACACCTGCAGAATCAATACACCTCCCCGAGACCTACAGCACCTGCCTACAACGACGCCCGGAGCATCTAAAGAGCGGCGTCCCCGAAAAGTGCTAGTAACCTCTGTCGGGGACTCAAGAGCCAGCTTCTATGGTCTATCTGACCTATGGTCATGGACCATAAGGGGGACTGAAGGGACCGGAAAGGATATCACAGCTAGTGAAAAGAGGACGAAAGCACAGAATGTTCCAGCACACAAATAGGTTGGGCCAGATGTCTGGGGCATAGGGAAGTTAAGTAAGAATGTGCAATGCTTACTTAATCATAAAAACCAGTATTAACTAGTTTCTGAAATGGACATAACAAACAAACAGGGAGGGGACAATTGAGCCCCAAAGCCTTTACTGATTGATTGAACGAAGGGTAAAGAGATCATTTAGGAAGCAGGTACTAATGAATTGTTTGCTGCGTGCTAAATCCTGATAGGAGTAAAGGATTTTATGTAAAAACTATATAACCCATGTACATGCTTTACCCAGGTAGAATACATTAGTTACTGATGAAGCGACTGTTATTCTCCAGAGCGCTCTGTTGTTTGATGACCACTGCAATAAACCTTTGATGCAACGATCGGTGTGATTGTCTCTGATCATCTTTGAGCTTCATTAAATGACCCTATAGTCTCAGTGTGTGTGTCTCAGGGTGTTAGTGTGTGTGTCTCAGTGTGTGTGTCTCAGTGTGTTAGTGTGTGTGACTCAGTGTGTGTGTGTGTGTATCTCAGTGTGTGTGTGTGTTAGTGTGTGTGTCTCAGTGTGTATCTCTCAGTGTGTGTCTCAGTGTGTGTGTGTCTCAGTGTGTGTGTCTCAGTGTGTGTGTGTCTCAGTGTTAGTGTGTGTGTGTGTGTGTGTGTCTCAGTGTGTGTGTCTCAGTGTGTGTATCTCGGTGTGTTAGTGTGTGTGCCAATGTACATTATAAATATCATATGGGAGATATTGAAATTGAAGAAGGAATCTATGAAAAAGACCTAGGAGTTTTTGTTGACTCAGAAATGTCTTCATCTAGACAATGTGGGGAAGCTATAAAAAAGGCTAACAAGATGCTCGGATACATTGTGAAAAGTGTTGAATTTAAATCAAGGGAAGTAATGTTAAAACTGTACAATGCACTAGTAAGACCTCATCTTGAATATTGTGTTCAGTTCTGGTCACCTC